>NW_021681066.1:84709-99581 GCF_001412515.2 Diachasma alloeum
AGAGAGAGAGAGAGAGAGAGAGAGAGAGAGAGAGAGAGAGAAATATCTGCGAGAAAGGGGGAGAAAAGCCTAAATGCGTATGATCTCTCGGCACAACCAGAAATGGCGTGCACTCGCCATTTCCGGAGAAAACTCGAGGAATGGGATAAGCATTCGCGAGGTGGAGAAGGGAGAAAACTCGAGGAATGGGATAGGCATTCGCAAGGTGCCCTCAGTTCACATTCCCGAATTCTCTCTCGATCAGGAGCCTCGTGGCGTCGCTTCAATTATAGGGAGCTCACGAGCTTCTATTCGACGAGAAATCGATATTATGGGAATAGAATATCAGGGAAAAATGCTACGGAACGAAAAGCGCTCCCAAATGAGTCGTCAATCCGTTCGAGCAATGAAAAGAATGCAAACCAGCACCACAGCTACATCCACACCACGTGGAGAGCATGCGTGCACGCATAACCCTATTTTATTTATGAATTCCCCACTTATCACTACACAATCACTTCTTAGAAATAGAGAAAGTAGTTGTGAACCGATTATGCACTCCATGGGTGCACTTATCGTTCCACACATACGGGGTTTTCGGAGAGGGCACGATGCCGTCATTCGATGATGCCGTAGCATGTGCATTCACCTCCCATGGTCCTCCTACGGATTTTCGGAGGAAAATGTGCACTACTGCCCTTCTGGGAGTGTGCACGTGGGGTCAGAGGGTATTCTTACCATTTTTCCTCCAATCCAGGTTCCACGAGGAGTCCTCTCGGCGTCTTTTCCCTTGGAGTGCCCCAAAAGCGCGGCGACTTGGACGATGGCGGAACTGCGAATGAATCCAGCGTTCGACCGAGATTCTCATATAACGACGGGTGACTGAGGCGCCGTGTGACCAGTCGCCGGAGAGTTACTTCTGCAGTCTGTGGAAACTCGCGCGCGAGGACCTTAATTCAAATTTAAACTCCGAATATGGAGTTTTAAGATACTTTATTATTTTATGTGGCTGGCACTTTATTTCCTTTGACTGAAAATTGTTTGAAACTGAACTTTAACCGGAATTTACTAAACGAAACGAACGAAACTCGGATTGAGGGGAAAATATAGGCGGTTGTTCGTCTTTTATCAACGCGAATGCACTTTTCAATTGAGTGAGTGGATTTTTCGTAGCTGTCACACTCCCGGGAGTTTATTGGGGAATCACCTTTAACAAAACTGTAAATCTAAAATGGGCCATGGCAATCCATGTAGGCGAGAGGCCTAAATTCACCCACATGGCCTTCCAACCGTACCAGTGAGCCCAATAACCCCACGAAACGTGTAAGCTGGGGAGCGTGAGCATTTCAGCTCAACCTCGATGATCAGCAACTAACACTCATCGGAAATACGAAATCTCACCGGGAGGCTCAGTCTATCGGCCACGATCTACGGTGGAGACTCGTTCCACTCAGAATTCGCGAAACTAACAAAATATCTATTAAACCGGTTAATACGTTGTCCGAAACTAAACTGGAAATTACCTCGGAACATCGAGTTTAATCATTTGTTTTTAATTCAACTGAATATTTTATTTTTACTCGTTTTTATCGTGGATCGACACGTGAATTTACTTTTTTTAAAGAATCGAGCGTTATTCTCCCGCGGATGTCTCCTGTTGATGTCCGGATGTTCTGATGATCGATATCCAAGGCTCGAGCTAAAGATTAGAAATGTTGCATCTTCCTTCGACAGGGGTGCTAACCTTCAGGGGGNAACACTCATCGGAAATACGAAATCTCACCGGGAGGCTCAGTCTATCGGCCACGATCTACGGTGGAGACTCGTTCCACTCAGAATTCGCGAAACTAACAAAATATTTATTAAACCGGTTAATACGTTGTCCGAAACTAAACTGGAAATTACCTCGGAACATCGAGTTTAATTATTTGTTTTTAATTCAACTGAATATTTTATTTTTACTCGTTTTTATCGTGGATCGACACGTGAATTTACTTTTTTTAAAGAATCGAGCGTTATTCTCCCGCGGATGTCTCCTGTTGATGTCCGGATGTTCTGATGATCGATATCCAAGGCTCGAGCTAAAGATTAGAAATGTTGCATCTTCCTTCGACAGGGGTGCTAACCTTCAGGGGGGGGGGAATATGACGCGATTCTCTCTCTCTCTTAAAATTATTCACTCACCCTCGTCACTCTCTCTCCTTACAATTTACTTGGTCGAAAGTCCGCAGTTTTCCGATCTTGCGGTGAACTTTCGGACAGGTGGCGGAATTCTCGAAAATTCCGTCACACCATCATACTTTGCGTTCCATTTCAGTAGCATAGCAGCAAAACGGTTCAAGCCAATTTTGGTATTGGTTAATTTTCAAGGAATATCTCGGAATGTAAGACAAATACCACTTTTTTTCTCAAAATCTTTCTTGTAGAGCGAATCAAAAGTTACAAAAAAGCTCTGTTTGGTGAATGACTAGATTTAGGGTGGATGTGGGATGAAAATGTGGAGGGAGCTGTTGGGAAAATTACTGATGAGCTGGATTTAAAAAATCACACTTTATTTTGTGGGATCGAACCACTTTATCAAAACTTATGTACACTCTTTGGTAATATGTAATTTCATTGGTGATAGTCTAATGTCGCTGATGATTGTCCTTGCACGTTAATTTGGTGAATCACTGAATTTAAACTGAATTTAATCAACAGAGGTGATGTACTGAATAAAGGTATTCAATTTTGAATGCTAATTGACTGAATCGACTTCTCGATATGAACTCTTACTAATGTTGATTAATACTCGTTAATAACTATTCGGTGAATTACTACACGTTGAATTACTCGTTGAGTTCTACTTAATACTTGTGGACTAGTTGAGAGACTACTACTTAGTTGATGTGAACTCGGTGAAATACGAATGGATACTATACGACGTCTATAGGTGATTTGCTCGAGATAGACTTGTACGGTGAGAGGCTAAGCCTAAACTGATTCGCGCGTGTTTCGGTGACTTATGACTGATGACCCGAAGGGTCCCGGAGATTTTCGAAGTAGGTCGACCAGAATGTTCTGGAATTTTAGTTGCATTTCAAACAAGCTCGTTACAATAATTTTTCTATCTCTCTTAGATTCGGAGATATTGCCTGGAAACTCAGCTAAGAACTCAGTCAACTAAAATCGTTTTATTGCTTTGCTAACGATTTTTTCCAGCAGTTGCTCTCCTTCAAAAGTATAATGTGCCACAATACTAGATTGAATATAGTGATCAACTAACAGAACTGTAGGGATGATTAACGGAAGGATTTCTATGAAAGAAAGCAAAAATTTGAGGTTTTTATTTTTTTTAAGTATGTGGCAGGTAGAACTTTCGAACTTTTTTTTTCTCAAAATGTGGGGAATTGAGGCCAGAATCTCGTCAATTTTTGTCAAAGTGGTAGAAAAATCTTCACCCATGAGAATAATTTTTTAAAGGAAAGAAGTGTCGATCAAAAATATTACTTAACAATTAAAAATCAATTAAAGATTTTTTCCTTCAATTGTGATATGTTTTTGATTTTTTAGCATTTTTCCAGATTTTTTAAGTAGCTTTAAAGTACTCGAAAAAAAATAAAATCGAAAAAACCGTTTTTTGAGCATAAAAAATCAGGGGATCGATATAATGATCTGAAATTTTATACAGAATTGTTTTTTTAGGTGGTAAATATGTGAAAAAATTTCCGCCTTGAAATTCACTGGGGGCAGATTCACCATGCTTATCCGGGTAGGCCGTTTGTCGCAACTATCAATAGATAATAAAATGACCAACGTAGGTCAGACATTCGAAATCCTGAACACATAACTCTCATAGAATGTAAACAAACCAGTACATTCACAAGAGAGTAAAGCGATATTTCATGTGAATCTTGTCGATGTTTCCGGTGAAATAAATTCGAGGAAATATTTAAAAATTGGAATTAAAATCGAGGTACCCCAGGTGAGATGAGACAATTGGCCCAGCCTTGACTAAGGCTTGTTCCAATTGTACCGAGACATGGGGTAACTCTGAAATGTACACCGAATCTAGACACGCTCAGAGATGGGATGTCACAACGGGCCGAAGTTTGAGATTAGATGCTTGGTTCGATACTGTGGGAAGGAAAGTTCGTTGATGCTCGTAATTCAGAGCTGGGCCATACGTCAAATTGAATCTCAAACCAAGGCTGAAAGTACTAATGTTCCATGATTGGGTTAATATAATCCCTCAGCGCAATTCAGGAATCAATAAAGGAATAAGGCGGATATGAAAAATACAAAAAAATTAATATTTATTTGCCACATGAACAATTTAGTAATAAACTAATACAATTTAATAACGAACTAATACTAATTACATAGCGATCTAACAAGAGTGAACATTTTGTTTCTTATTGCCTCTGGGCTCGACCTCCGTCGTGATCTGGAGTCCACGACAAGAATTTCCCTGCATAGCTCTCGATATTTATATTAAGTTGAGAATACTTTTTAGCCACGACATCTGAAATACAAAATGAATGAAATGAATATTGTATTGATAATCACAATACTTGCTTAATATTGTGATGAAGTGGGTTCGTTTGTGTCCTCCATTGGACGTGTGGGGGTAAACAATAACAATTAATGATTATCAATGCTCATATTCACCGGTCGCTAGAGTAGAAATTATGAATGAGATTACCAAATGAGTGTGTTCCGAGTGACAACGAGGAGTCCTGACTCATTGCACCATCACCGAGAAGTCATCTGGCAATGGAGGGAACCATCATCAGCCTGAGAGAAAATAGATCACCACGACCAGAAACCTTAAAAAGGAGCAAAAACATCACAGTTACCTCTCCGCACTCGAGTCACAAACAATTGGCATTACCGGAAGAATTCAGATCTCCTGCGGACCCAAAAGAATATCCCACGAGGACGCAGCACGTTCCGGAGCTCTCACAAACGCACGCATGCAAACCGTCAATAGTATGGGTAATCGCTGAGGCCCATCTACAGGGCAATCCTCTACGCCGGAAAGACGTCACAGATCACCTGACCACCGGGGATCCGCACCTGAGAGAATAGACGGCACCACCGGACAGCACGGGGCCGGCGAAATATGCAAATGAGGCCGGGATTGGCTAATATTTAAGTTCAGGGCCAATGTCAAGGCCCGAGAGAAATGGAGTGAGACAGTATGAGATTGAGAGGGCAATGACGATTTCCGCCTTCATCTTCACTTCTATCTCTTCTGTCAATCGCTTTGCATCGCTTTAAGTTTCTCTAATTTTCGTATCTATTGTGTGGATCCAATTAAGAAGCTTTTCGTGCAAACTCGACAACGGAGGTGGGAACAAGGTTCTCCGGACCTTATGCGGAGGTTTTTGAGGTGACTGAGGGCAATTACGAGGCGAAATACAGGCGGCAAATATCCAGGCGAATATCCAGACTAATATTCTATTCATCGGGCGAATACGTGGCGAGGACAGAGCCGAGGCATAATATTAAGTCAGGACGAGTGATTAGACTGAGTCTGCACATATTAAATATTGTCATTAGTGCGATGGGGTCATTAGCGAGTACGAGAGCATTTTGGGGCTCGTTGAAGCTCCTGCCAGCTTCTCTGGCAGGAGGAATCTCATTCCGAACGGAGACGATCGACTCCATCTTGATAAAACCGCGTGGCCGTCGTGTCGGTGCTTGCCGGAGCAAAATACAATAATTTATTGTGAGCGTTACGAGCATCTTAGCTAGAAATAATATTGGGACATATCGATTGGCATTAACTACGGTATATTCTGCGATATTATTAATTGGGTTTATTACTTTATTTTCGTTTCCTTTGTATCGTTGTTCTCCGAAGGTGTAACGGAGAGACAGGACATATCTCGGCTAGTATCGCTGGTAAGAAGCGTTGTGGAAGCCCAGGCAGTGTCTACGGATCTGCTCACTATATAGTTGTCCTTGGGGAATTAATAAATGAACGACGTAAGGAAAAATTGTCAAACGGCGAAATTGTCAAATGAGAATGCGAAGCGGGCGCCATCTGGTAGGGACGCCACGATGTATGCTCTTCGGGGTAAAGAAGGGTTTTCAAGTTGGGATTGTCTAGATAAATTAAAGATAATCTTTAGTTGAAAATAACTAGGGAGAAATCTCAGGAACATTGAATTATACGATTTGTTAGGGATAAAATGGATCATCGCTGTACTCCTATGATTTCATGGGGCAAAATGGATTTGTCGTGTACTACGGTGAGTTCATGGGGGTAAAATGGGTATTTACTGACCTCATACGATTTCGTGGGGGCAAAATGGGCCTTCCCTCTACTCCTATGATTTCAGAGGGTAAAATGGGTTTTTCGGGAACTTTTACGATTTCATTGAGGCAAAATGTTTTTTTTTGAGCTCATACGATTTCATTGGGGCAAAATGGGTATGTACTGATCTCATTCGATTTCTTAGGGGTAAAATGGGTCTTTCCTGTACTCTTACGATTTCATGGGCGCAAAATGGATTTGTCGTGTACTACGATGAGTTCATGGGGGTAAAATGGGTATTTTCTGACCTCATACGATTTCATGGGGGCAAAATAGGTATTCTGTGAACTTTTACGAATTGATGGGGGCAAAACGGGTTTTTCGTGAACTAATACTATTTCATTGGCGCAAAATGGGATTTCTATGGCCCTTAGACGATTTCGTAGGGGCTAAATGGGCTTTTCGTGAACCCATACGATTTCGTCGGGGCAAAATGCGTATTTGCTAACCTCCTTCGATTTCTTAGGAGTAAAATGGGTCTTTCCGGTATTCCTACGATTTTATGGGGCAAAATGGGTTTTTCCTGTACTCCTACGATTTCATGGGGGTAAAATGGGTATTTTCTGACCTCATAGGATTTCATGGGGTAAAAAGGGGTTTTTCGTTAACTAATACGATTTCATTGGGGCAAAACGGGTATTTGCTGACCTCATTCGATTTCTTAGGGGTAAACTGGGTCTTTCTTGTACTATTACGATTTTATGGGGGCAAAATGGATTTGTCGTGTGCTCCGATGAGTTCATGGGGGTAGAATGGGTATTTTCTGACCTCATACGATTTCATGCGGGTAAAATGATTTTTTCGTGAACTCATACGATTTCATTAGGGCAAAATGGGTCTTTCTTGTACTACTACGATTTCACGGGGGCAAAATGGGAATTCTTTGGCCTTATACGATTGCGTATTGGCAAAATGGGTCTTTCGTGAACTCATACGATTTCATCGGGGCAAAATGAGTTTTTCGTGTACTCCTACGATTTCATGGTGGTAAAATGGGTATTTTCTGACCTCATACGATTTCGTGGAGGCAAAATTGGCCTTTCCTGTACTCCTATGATTTCAGGGGGGCAAAATGGGTATTCTGTGAACTTTTACTATTTCATGGGGGCAAAACGGGTTTTTCATGAACTCATCCTATTTCATTGGCGCAAACTGGGTCTTTCCTTTACTCATACGATTTCATGGGGGTAAAATGGGAATTCTGTGGGCTTATACGATTGCGTATCGGCAAAGTGGGTTTTTCGTGAATTCATACGATTTGATCGGGGCAAAATAGGTATTTGCTGACCTCATTTGATTTCTTAGGGGTAAAATGGGTCTTTGCTGTTTTCCTACGATTTTATGGGATAAAATGAGCTTTTCGTGTACTCCTACGATTTCATGGGGGTTAAATGGGAATTCTGTGGACTTATACGATTGCGTATCGGCAAAGTGGGTTTTTCATGAACTCATACGATTTGATCGGGGCAAAATAGGTATTTGCTGACCTCATTCGATTTCTTAGGGGTAAAATGGGTCTTTGCTGTTTTCCTACGATTTTATGGGATAAAATGAGNAACTAGGGAGAAATCTCAGGAACATTGAATTATACGATTTGTTAGGGATAAAATGGATCATCGCTGTACTCCTATGATTTCATGGGGCAAAATGGATTTGTCGTGTACTACGGTGAGTTCATGGGGGTAAAATGGGTATTTACTGACCTCATACGATTTCGTGGGGGCAAAATGGGCCTTCCCTCTACTCCTATGATTTCAGAGGGTAAAATGGGTTTTTCGGGAACTTTTACGATTTCATTGAGGCAAAATGTTTTTTTTTGAGCTCATACGATTTCATTGGGGCAAAATGGGTATGTACTGATCTCATTCGATTTCTTAGGGGTAAAATGGGTCTTTCCTGTACTCTTACGATTTCATGGGCGCAAAATGGATTTGTCGTGTACTACGATGAGTTCATGGGGGTAAAATGGGTATTTTCTGACCTCATACGATTTCATGGGGGCAAAATAGGTATTCTGTGAACTTTTACGAATTGATGGGGGCAAAACGGGTTTTTCGTGAACTAATACTATTTCATTGGCGCAAAATGGGATTTCTATGGCCCTTAGACGATTTCGTAGGGGCTAAATGGGCTTTTCGTGAACCCATACGATTTCGTCGGGGCAAAATGCGTATTTGCTAACCTCCTTCGATTTCTTAGGAGTAAAATGGGTCTTTCCGGTATTCCTACGATTTTATGGGGCAAAATGGGTTTTTCCTGTACTCCTACGATTTCATGGGGGTAAAATGGGTATTTTCTGACCTCATAGGATTTCATGGGGTAAAAAGGGGTTTTTCGTTAACTAATACGATTTCATTGGGGCAAAACGGGTATTTGCTGACCTCATTCGATTTCTTAGGGGTAAACTGGGTCTTTCTTGTACTATTACGATTTTATGGGGGCAAAATGGATTTGTCGTGTGCTCCGATGAGTTCATGGGGGTAGAATGGGTATTTTCTGACCTCATACGATTTCATGCGGGTAAAATGATTTTTTCGTGAACTCATACGATTTCATTAGGGCAAAATGGGTCTTTCTTGTACTACTACGATTTCACGGGGGCAAAATGGGAATTCTTTGGCCTTATACGATTGCGTATTGGCAAAATGGGTCTTTCGTGAACTCATACGATTTCATCGGGGCAAAATGAGTTTTTCGTGTACTCCTACGATTTCATGGTGGTAAAATGGGTATTTTCTGACCTCATACGATTTCGTGGAGGCAAAATTGGCCTTTCCTGTACTCCTATGATTTCAGGGGGGCAAAATGGGTATTCTGTGAACTTTTACTATTTCATGGGGGCAAAACGGGTTTTTCATGAACTCATCCTATTTCATTGGCGCAAACTGGGTCTTTCCTTTACTCATACGATTTCATGGGGGTAAAATGGGAATTCTGTGGGCTTATACGATTGCGTATCGGCAAAGTGGGTTTTTCGTGAATTCATACGATTTGATCGGGGCAAAATAGGTATTTGCTGACCTCATTTGATTTCTTAGGGGTAAAATGGGTCTTTGCTGTTTTGCTACGATTTTATGGGATAAAATGAGCTTTTCGTGTACTCCTACGATTTCATGGGGGTTAAATGGGAATTCTGTGGACTTATACGATTGCGTATCGGCAAAGTGGGTTTTTCATGAACTCATACGATTTGATCGGGGCAAAATAGGTATTTGCTGACCTCATTCGATTTCTTAGGGGTAAAATGGGTCTTTGCTGTTTTCCTACGATTTTATGGGATAAAATGAGTTTTTCGTCTACTCCTACGATTTTATGGGGGTAAAATGGGTATTTTCTGACCTCATACGATTTCATTGGGGCAAAATGGGTGTTTTCTGACCGCATACAATTTCAGTGAGGCAAAATGTGCATTTTCCGACCTCATACAATTTCATGAGGGCAAAATGGGTTTTTTGTGAACTAATACGATTTCATTAGGGCAAAATGGGTATTTGCTGACCTCATTCGATTTCTTAGTGGTAAAATGGGTCTTCGCCGTTTTCCTACGATTTTATGGGATAAAATGAGTTTTTCGTGTACTTCTACGATTTCGTGGGGGTAAAATGGGTATTTTCGGACCTCATACGATTTCATGGAGGCAAAATGTGTATTGACAGGTATATATGGATCGATTCACAATCGAATTTTGAGTCGATCTGTACCTATAAATTTTGACCCCATTTTTCCACCCCCACCAACCCCTTTCCAAGATGGCGGACACGGTCATGAGAAAAAGCCTCTACAGGTATATTTTAATCGATTCAGCATCGAATTCTGAGTCGATCTGTACCTGCAAATTATCATCCAACTGGCCTTAGTTTCGTGGGGATATTATGACTTGATTTGATAGATATTATTACAAGAAACACTTGGACGTCAAAAAAATTCAATTAGGTCACGTAGTTTTTGAGATACTGAGGAAAAACGATTTCCATAGTGACAAAATGGAGATTCGGTGAACTTAATCAAACTTTATAAAGCTTGATAGAACCCATCGCTACATATGAAAATTAGATATCACATGCATCTAATCACGAATTGGACGACGGCTATCTTCAAAACTACACCGTGCAGAGATGTGATAACTTCATCTGTATACTCTATATAGATCCGTTCTTGGCTAAGTTTCTACACGCACTTTTCGGCGCGTCGTTTTCCTGAGTTGGACTGGCCAGTCAAGCCTTCCCATCTCCTGAAGTACTGGGAGCCTATTCTTGAATTGAAATCGTACGTTCGACTTCAACAAGTCGCATACGGCCCGTAAGGCGTACCACGAGTCGCATGCGACTTATTGAAATCGAACGCAAGATTCCAACTCGAGAATAGACTCCCTGGCGCTTTGGTTTCAGTATTACTCTTACGCTTATTCGAGATTTTCGAGATATATCGAGATCGATTGCCTTTTATTTTTGACAATAGGATCACCGGTGACTCTAAAAAGTGAGTGCAACTGTGATTCATTGAGGAAATAACGGATTTAGGGGGAATATTCTATCAGACAGGTAAATCTTTTATAGTTTTCTTTAAAAATATCATTATGAATTTTTTATTAAATTTCGTGTAGGTCACAATGCTTTTGTATATTAAGTATTTATTCTTTTCCAAATTGACAATTATTCTCGGAATAATTATATTCTATTATTATTATCTGAATGATTTTCATAGAAAAACGTACGGCAATACAGAACCGTCCGGGAATATTGTCGGTATTTTGGCGGTTCTACTAAAATATTCCTCTATATTTCCACGCTTTTCCGTGGAATCATTTATTTTTCTTTCCTGCAAATAGGAATTAATGCCTCGTATAAAAAATCACAACAAAACTAAAACAAATGTTTTTGCTAAAACCTGCGCCAAAGAAAGGTTTTGTGGGGTCGTCAGTGGGAAGGAGAAACACTTTTTTCTGGAAACCACAATTCCCATAGAAATTTTGCAGAAAATGAATAAAAATCCAAGCCAAGTCAAGAAATGTCCAATGGATCATGGAGTGCGCTATCAGATTATTGTGGAGAGGCTAACTCTGAAAAAGGATTTTCAAAAAAATCTTCATGAATTAAAAAATTCAGTAGGGACAGGAATGAAAGTTCTTGATGCGGAGCTTTCCAAATCATTGTCTCGTATCAATCTGTATCTTCTGATCAATCTGTATTTTCTTTCTGTATCAATCTGTATCTTCTTCTACTGAATTTATTATTTCATGAAGATTTGTTTGAAAATCCTTCTATTCAGAGTTATCCTCCCCACAATAATCTGATAGCATGGGAATTGTGATTTCCAGAAAAAAGTGTTTCTCCTTCCCACTAACGACCCCACAAAACTTTTTCTTGGCGTAGTTTTTTTTTAAAAACTTGTTTTTTTTTTGGCGATTTCAGTCATTTTTCCAAAACGAGCACATGATCATTTTCGTATGAATCGAATTTATTTTTTTCCGCGGAACAGAAACTACTTTCAATTACTTCTGCTCTACGAAACAAAGGTATTTCTATCCTATATTTATTTTTAATTCACTCTTCGATTGGATTTAAGAATTTTATCGAAAAATCAAACGTTGAAATTACCCGCGTTAAATAACCTCAGAAATAAACTCGCCCATATGTTATTCACGGACTGAGTTGAGAATCTAAATTAATCGAGGATAGGGGAGAAATTTCCATGCAATATACAGCGCTGCATGACCTTGTTCATCATTTTTTCATTAATTTGCACAATAAGTCAATGATGAGTCTAAAAAATGCGAATCAGTAGAATTCAAGGAGGAGAGAGAAAGAGTCATGCGCTCTTCAGACCTCCCTCCTCCATGCGTGAGGTTGGAGCGCACTGCTACTAACTTTGAAAACTAAATCTCACACTTAGTGCTCAGAGATAGTGTGAAATGCGAGAGTGTGGATATGATCCCGTTACTATGCGCATAATTTCCTTAATATTCGGTCGAAAAAGAAAATAGTGACATCAATGGAAAGCTCGTGGCCGATTTATGTGATGTAACTAAGACTATTTTTTTCGTAGGTTATCACGTTTTCATTTTATTCAATAAATGTGTTTCGGAGGTAGTGGAGGGGGTAGTTGTTTCGTGTATAGTGTAACATGATAAAAATCATGTACGGTTCCTCGCCTGAACTGACCGCGGATCATGGGGGGAAAATTAGTATTTTTACCTCAGCGAGGAGTTGGATCACCCAAGGCCACAATTGTCATTTTATTTTTTTTTATTTCTATTATTTACTTTCTTTTCATCATTCTCTCGAACTCTGTCGATCGCGCTCACCGTGGGTTACGTGAGCTTCCTGACGAGGGGAGTGGAGCGGAGCATCGGAAATGACTACAAGTCGGCACTACAGCAGATGACGAGTAGCACACCAACTAGCACGCACCCACCGAGTCTGGGAGACTCACACCACGAAGGACGCAAGAGACGATCGACGCACGCCAGCAGGCATCTCAGGCCTCTACGTGCGAACCCCCACCGCTTCACCGATGGATCGGGGGCGCAAGGCCGCCCAGTAAAAAACTCATGCTGCAACATTGAGGGAGCATCGGATTATGTTGGCTTCTGCGCTGTTCAATGCGGATCACATCCACCGACCGCGCAGCGCAGGTCTCAGTTCTCTGGGACTCAGGAACTGAGAATTATGACAATTTTAAAATTCCCAATTCAAAATCATATAATAACGCGCATTCTCCGCGCTTCATCGCGTGATCGGGGTGGGGGTAGAAAAGATTTTGAGGTTCCTCGGGGCGATGTACGGCCCCTACGGACACTCTTCGCTGGGGTTCAGCCATATTAAGTCGCTCTGCGCAATTAAAGTTTTATTATGCTCTTTCAACTTCTTTAAATTGTTAAAACAATTATTACTTTGGTGTGCCTGGATTTTCCGGCGTCTTCCTGACGTCGCCGTACTGAGGGTCCAGACGAGTTTACCCTGGAGTTTCTCGCGTATCAAACGGTGAGCGTGATTTAATTTGTGAGTGCTCGCGTTGTTTTTCGATTCATCTCTCCGGTGGCCATTTTGGACACCGTTTGAGTTTTAAAATTCGAGCCTTTTGCCTTCGGGACACGGCACTCAGTGGCCATTGGCCTCATTCCTTTATATTCATTAGTGAATATTAATTATTTCATTCATATTGTTGCCGTTTATCGGTTTGGATTTTGGAACTTTGTTCAATTTCTTCATTCGTGTGGCTCTCGCGTCGTCGTCGCTTGCGGGTGATCCTCGCGTCTTAGCGTCTCCCACGCATCTTTAAAGTTATTACTATTTCTTTTCGTTAATTAGTATCACTAGGTTAGTGACATTTTTTTTTTGGTTTGTATGGCGTCTTTGCTCGCGGGAGTCCTTTCCCTCACGTATACAGAATCCTACGCTAACTCTTGTATGGACGAGTAAAAGATCACACTTAATTTATGATTTGAAAATATTTTTTTTTTGTGTTTTGTAAACAATTGCATATTGTTGAGTACGCTCATTATAGCCTGTTCCCACATGCCTCCGCGGTTATCTGAGCTAGCCGTGGAACGCGGCTCAACGGTGTGACCTTGTCCTTTGGCGGTTAAAAGGACTGGCGCCCTTTTTGGCATTTTGTCTCCTCTCGTTATTCCCGTCGTTCTAATTCCGGGTTGAGAGAGTCCAAAAGGGTCGCTGAAAGTTCGTGGAGAACCACGCATCTGAATCCCGCAGACGCGCTTGGAAAAATACCTCACAATAGATACCGGGTAGCAAGCGGCGAGTTTCAAAACTTTTCTTGGCCGATACGCTACCACGTATTTCGATACCGGAGGGAATAGCAAATATTTCCGTTTCCATTTATTTTGAGCTATTTCAGCATAACTTGCAGAGAACTTTTTTGGAACCATTTACACATATATTGTAAATGCTTCACAAATTACAGGCAAAAGGTTGTATAACATTTCCTGGGGGAATAGCAATTTTCAACTTTTAAGGTGATTTCCAGACATCGTAAACTATCTTTCGGATACAATTTCTCTAAAACTTTCACGTTGAACTTCTCAACAGTTTGGAAGATTTTTGGAAGAATAACTTTTCAACACTTTCCCAGGTAACGGTTAACACGTGTGAACAGATCATATAAAAATTTTCTTTACGGATTGCGTATAACAATCCTGTAGAATTTACCTATATGATATTCGGATATTTGTATAGAAATCTTTTGTATACGATTTATTCCTGTACATGAATTTTTACGTAATTTTTTGTTTTCGTACGAAAGATATATAAACGCTCCAGAGAAAAACGTAGAGAAATGCTGCATCTTCATATGAAATGTTTCTATACATGAGGCAGTGTGTCGTATAGGATCAAACCTATATAGATCGTATCGAAATAATTTGTATTTAAAATATCCGTATCAAAATATTCGAATATCATATACGAAAATCCTGTATAAATTCTATCTGCATATTTAACAAAATTGAGGGTCATGTAAGCCTTACGTCTGAAGATAATTTAGTTTTTCGCTATCAAAGACATTTTACGACCGGTATATTCAATATCTATATTATCCCCTGGGCTATTCTACTCGGTCAACCTTAGATGT
>NW_021681067.1:0-167 GCF_001412515.2 Diachasma alloeum
TGCACCCAGAATCGACGAAATGTAAAATCCGCGAATTGAAACCGCGAATCAAAACCGCGAATTAAAGCGCGAATTCATTAATCCCATCCCACCACCCACTCGCGGCGCATCCTCAGACCCTTCCCAAAATGGTTGGGCCAGAACCGCCCCTATATATCTACTGGGGG
>NW_021681067.1:464-632 GCF_001412515.2 Diachasma alloeum
TTTTTTTTTCTCGGTAAATACAGACAATAGAGAAATGTCAGAATAGAGTGAATAAACTTCACTCGTCAATAACTAATGGCAGAGTGAAATTCCCTGATTTTTTTTCACTCTCGATTAATTTTCTAAAGATTCAAATTGATACTTGAGTATCAATTGATTCATTCACAT
>NW_021681067.1:718-1024 GCF_001412515.2 Diachasma alloeum
AAAAGTCTCATTCGTTAATCTATTATTATTGATTTAATCCCATTATGTGTATGAGATTTGTTGAGATATAATCTCTCACAAATATTGAATATATTTCTCATCAAAATAATTCGAAATTCATTCATTACCTTTGTATCACTGACAAAATATGTAATAAATGTGAATAAGATGAATCACTCGTATTTTTTTTATTTTTATTAAAGATCTAGTTATATAGAAATTCAAATAAATGATCCTTTTTCGCTCAAGACTTTATAATTCCTTCTCTCCCTCTCCTTTATGATCAACTAATTTACAAATTAAGAC
>NW_021681067.1:1126-9970 GCF_001412515.2 Diachasma alloeum
AATCAAGCGGATGAGTGAATGCAAAGGAGGTTTCATGTTGGATTTAAGATTGGGAACGCTTCCCTGTTATCGACTGTTTCCATGGTAATAGATGATAATTTCTTTACCCTCAGAGCCGGCCTCTCGATTAGTTGATGCGCGCCACCGCTATGGAATTCTGTTTGAACAGTTCCCATAAGCCTGAGCAATCATTGATATGACCTTAGCCGACAGATGATTGATTATGAAAAAAAAAAAATTCAGGTCGTTTGTACTACGTCTGCATATGATTGTTCTAAGATCAGAACCGTTTGTTCCTCTTCCAATTATTTATTAAAAAATAATGAAAAAATGGCCCATGTACTTGGCCGACACACATTAAAATTTATATGTTTCCCTGTTTTTTGGGATTGTTAGGACCTAGAATCGTTTGTATTTTAATGGTTTGTCAATTTTATCGTTTGTTCTTGACAATTTTCTAGTTATTTATTGTAATTACAATAATCCAGTTCTGACTCGTATACTGGCAACGGCGGACCACGGGTGGTACCTAAGATGGCGGAAGATACCACCTGCCAGCACCCTCCTTTTTTTAACATTCCATTATCAATATTAATCATGAAGCAAAGGGTGCAATAGTTCTTCATATCGGTTGATTATAAATCTTTTCGTTCCATATAACAGTGATTTAAAGTGTACAAAGTGCTCTCAATAAATTAAATACATCCGCCATAACCTCCAATTAATACATTTTGGAGCAGACCAGCTTAATTGACATGCGATCAAATTTTTTAACTCAAGTGATCCGACGAATACCCATGAAAATTCATTGGAAATTAGGATAACAGTGAAGACAGGTGAGTTTCAATTATTATTAAAGTATGTCATCAGTAAGGTTGTGGAACGACGAGGTTAGGGATGATGAATCACTTCTCCTCGAAGATTAGTTTTTCAAGTATTTGAAAACACGAACGTACAGCAGTTTTCTCTTTATAGCCCCATTGACAGTCCTATTTACTATAATTGATTTACATCTAATCTTACTCATACAAAAAAAAATACTCAAAAAAACTCGTGTTACAAGCATCATCAACTACATCATCAACGTCTTCGTTCCTCATTCAGAATGTAGAGCACTTACAGCCTCCGATAGTCTATTTTGTTTAATGCTGCACTGCCGGACACACATCAACCTGTAGTCAAACTATAACCCTTTTTAATCCCAATTTCAGGGATGTTTTCCACGTTTCACCTCTTAGGACGATTTTGGTCATGGAAGTAAGGCCAACACTCTGATCACTGGGACCTTTCTCATTCGAAATTAAGGAGTCCAAATTTTCACACATAGGAATATGCTAGAGGGACTGATAGTGTACGCTTAGAAAGGGCTGACTCGCCATTTTATGGCATCAGCGATCCATCCTGATGGGTCCAATCCATTGACTTCATCCAAAGCTTCGGTAGAAGGGCCCCGGGACTACAAGAAAAGGTCTTCGATTTAGTCAACGTCTTATACGCATTAGGTGTCAATACACAAGCTGAGAAGGACGAGGAGAACACCACGCAACTGAGCTACCACCAATCAAGGACCATTTTCTATGTGAAGGGGTTGGCCCTTGACTCCATCGTCATTTACTACCCTGAGGAATTCAACTGGCCATTAAGATGTCCAATCAGTCCTTTATAGTTGAGGCACTGTTGTTGATTCTTTGCTTCTCAATCAAAACCCTACGTTTCTCCATTTTTCACCAGCAATTATTCGATGTCATGTATATGAGAAGGTAATTATGGAACCAATGGGATTTCAGAGAGGCTTGGATGCACTGTTATTTTTATCATCGTGAAAATACTGATAATGAGAAAATAGGGTGATTTGAGAGATTGTTGATGATAGTTTTGCTGATAGTTTTAGTAATGAGCTATTTTGGGGAAGATTTCGGAAAATATTTCTTACGGGAAATTATGTCCACTAAAAACAAGACACTTTTGACATTTATTCATAAATCGAATAGTTTCAGAGATCTTTAAAAATAGTTCTACCATTTCTGTAATAAGCGAACAATATAAGAAATGTAATTACTATACTTGCAGTGATTGCAGGAGAGACAACTCGGAGAAAATTTTGGTACTTCACCGAAGCAAGGAAATGCCAATATTTATCTTCGCTGGTGACAAAAGAAAGGGTGAGCTGGAGAGTAAGACTCACCGATGACTTAGAAATAGAGCGACCCAGCAATAATACATAAAAGTGTAGATCTATCAAGATGAGCTCCTTATTGAAATCTATAAATTTTTACTTGTCGAAAATGATAGTCGAATGAAAAATGAAAAGTCAGGCAAGTGAAAAGAGAAAGTATCAAAGATTTCCATCATTGAAATTAGGTGATATATTTAAAAAAATTAGAAATGAGTCTCTGAAAATTAGCAATAAACTGCATTCGAGAAGTTACCCCGTTGAATTTTATAGTCGTTCATTTCTAAAATTTGAGAAGAGATTCATCTGAATTAAGAATTAATTACAGAAAATGAGTGAGATGTATCTAAGAATCAAACCTTTATTTCCTATTTGATAAATTCTAAAAAATATACTGAGATCATTGTTTCACATTTCATGCCTACAAAAAAGATATCAACCATTTTAGTATCTCTCACATTCTGAGAATATTCAACAAAAAATTAAGTCATATCAACTCATGTCGTTTTGATATTTACTGAGTATCAAATCGTAACTAATAAGATACTTTCATTGCTTGCAGAAAAATCAGCAATAGAATTATGGAAATGAGCTCAGTATTTCACTTCCAGTACGTAAATATGAAACAAAAGAGTTGAATTAATGCGACGAGATAATGAATTAATACTAAAATCAATTTTCATATCATTAGATGCTTAACAGTGTTTTGGCACTTTGGCAGTATTCATGGCTAAACTAATAAAATTCAAACTTGACGAAGTAACGACGATTAAACTCGCTTTCTCATGCTTCCATTCGTCTACAAAACATTCCTACTCAACAGCATCACATGGCCCGACGGATCCAACGTACATAATTGCAGAACGAATTTACTGACATTTTAAATAACAATTCTTTACAATCATAGCTTCACTGACATTTCAAATAACAATTCTATATAATCATAGCTGGATAAATTTCATATAAAAAATGTGTCTTGACATTTGAAGGACAAGGAAAAACCTAGCCAGGTTCAGTAGAAGTGAGAGTATCATGAATAGTTTTAAAAGAGAATGTCAAAAATCCTTTCATAGAGGTCCTTTTCGAACAAAGAAACGTCTATTGATATTTGTATTCAACACGTCTATTGTTATTTATCCCACAAATAACCAATTATTCAGTTTACTTCATAATTCCGTGATTCAACATTCGTGCATTGAAAATTTCATTTTTCTATTTTTTGTTCTCTAGGTCAACGAAATAACATCTCGCATCCTTCGCTGATTGGTGCAACACCTTGGAAATTGGCGCAGATTATGGTAAAAGCACTATGATCTATGAGCCTGCTATTTTTCGTGGCTTCCTTAAAGAGACCTTTCTTTATCAGAACACTGCACTATATTTATAATAGGTACTAATGAACATAATAATTAATTACTCGAATTATCCTTTTCATGAAATTATTCAGGATGAGAGACCAAAAATTAATACTTTTTCAGATATTAGAGCCTCCTTACCAAGTGCTTGTATCCAGCTGAGGACATTAAAAATCATAATCGCGTAAAATTCGTGTAAAAATGAAATTTTAGTTTTCAAAAAACTTGTCATTGGAAAGTCGTAGAAATTAACTCACATGAATAATAAATTGTAATGACAATATATTCTCGTGGCATTTTCACTCCACAGATATTCTAATGTAATTTCCAGCATTACAATGCTCTACCCCAAGGTAATTTGATTTACTTTGAAAGGAAAGGTGAATGAACCAACTTTGATTAAAAATTGATATTTGCACGGACTGAAAATGAACGCCAATAAATTTAAAATTCTGATGTGATTGACAACAATATTACTTGAAAAAAAATCTTGTGCCTCTATCTTCAATATTTTAGCATTGGAGTTCACGACTGATCAACAATTAGTAATTCCATTCAATATAGAGTATTGTTTTATGAACAAAAAAAGAAAACAAAAAGAAATACTTCAAAATATACCACAAATGATATTGCTGTTGTAAAATACCATGTAATCTACTCATGGTATTTGCACCAAGGAAAACGCTTGATTTTTTAAAGGTTTTCGAACTTCGCTTGCATCTTCAGTGTCTTGGCCTCGTGTCCCTCCTTCGGAAGGAAAATCCCCTGGTTCTCCCAAGCTATTTTCACGATCTTTTGCTGATGCTCGTGTAGCAGTTGTGGTTTCAGCGTTGACCCAGGTCCTTTGTTATTTCCTCCCAGGTTGTAGAACTTGAGGAGTGGAATTGGAAGTAGTCGATGTCCTGAAGCAATCGCGTTGTCTCGAGGGCTAATGACAATCAAAGCATCTTTGGAGTGGGGTGTTTGGAGTGCTCATAAGATCACAGATCAGCTATTTCCGATGAATTGTTCGATTAAATAATAATGATGAGACCTTTTCCCTGTCAAATTTCACTCATCCTGAGCTCTCGTACGTCATTTTGCGTTCTCAGAAATAATCTTAATATAAATTGCACTGATGGGTCGGACTTGTTCTTCAGGTTTACATGCACGTACAGAGGATTTTATATCGTCGAATTCTTGCCAGTGTCCTGAGGCTCGACGACAAAAAGCTGTGAAATGGTCTTCATGCTCAACGATAACACCAACGAGTCTAGAAACGTAATGAAGAAAAATTAGGAGTGAAGTGATAAAATGAGCCAAAGTGGTAGAATGATTACATTTTTTGAAAAGTCCGTAATATTATTACTACCACTTGCAGATTACTGTAGAAATGTAATTAATGTAAAAATAAAGGTAATTTCGGAAAAGAATATAGACACATAGTTTTTTTCTTTCACCACTGGAATTAAAATGATTTATGTAAGAGAAAATTTAGAGAAAAAAATTTTCAAATCGTCTGTGACTAAAAATAGTACGTGCGCGTTAGCATAATCTATTTCTCGAGAATGTCTCAGATTGTGATGAAAATAGCAGAATTTGCGTAGAGAGCTCTTTTGTAGAAAAACATTATAGTTACAAATAAAGTTTCCCTGCAAATTTCACCATCTTCATTAGATTCGCAGTTATNTCAATGCACTACTGCACATAGAGATTAAAATCTAGAAAATTCACGTTGTACGCGTGCTTCCAATAATATAAACTTAAAAAAATGTACACAAAGCGAATGTATACACCTCACCTGTACGTGATGTCCAAAGTCAGCTGTGCTGGAATAGTATTCAAGCAGACGCTTATCGGAGATGAATTGTAGTCAATCCTTGTCCCAAGTTCTACATAAATATGATTGTTACCCTGTGCTGTTTCAGTGCAAGTAGAGTATCCACATCTACATTTTTTGTCGCAGATGACAGTCTGAAACTCTAGAGCTGCCTGAAGGGCCTTGTATCCTTGACGACGGATGATTGAATGATCAATCTGGATCGAATAATTGTGTTCGCTATCACCTGAACAAATGTTTAGTTTGCACACAGTAGTGTGGAAAGTACTGGGATAAGACACGAACAATTTTGACCACAAATCGGTGGGGTTGTCAGTGGCCACATAAGACGTTACGAAAGCCAGGTTTTCTGCACTAGTCACTGATTTCGTACTCTCATAAAATGGTTTAAGTAAGAGGAAGCGTTCTTTGTATAAATCTGCTGTGACTCCTGTCTCTCGTAATTTCAATATGAATGAAAAAGTTTCATTGTAGACACCCTCCATGAAACTTCGATAATGGCAGTCATCCAGAGCTGCTGTCAGCAGAATAGATGCGAGGGAATCGAAAGCACAGGTTCTCCTCATGAAGTACACCTTACCATCGATCTTGTAAGTGCCACAGTGCACCGCATTCCTCAATAAGTAATTCCGGCGCTTGGTTCTACCTTTCGAAGGTATTTCGTGCGAATTCTTCTCCTTATTTGCCGTGAGATCCACAACGGCTTCTGGACATGACATGAAGAATTTTGCAATCGAAGGTTTTTTCGCTCGCGAATACGTCGGATTTTCTTCACGTCCTCGATCATTAGATCCGCTTAGAACAGGAGACGGTGTTTCAGGTACATAGAACCCACCATCATTATTGATAGACTCATGAAGTGCATTGGAGGTCTCGTCAGCCTCGGTAACCCCATGTGGCGCTGTCACGTGTGTCTCATTCTGTTTTTTTCTTGACCGAGAAGGTTTCTCAACAGGTGTCTGTCGCATCATGGCCTGATCTGCAGATCGATTACTTGAATTCCCGGGGGGAGTTGATGGAGTAGTGGAATTTCCTGGGTTTAAAGAATTAAACAGTGAGTTCGAGCATGCAGGAGGGGACATTGGCAGATTAGACGAGGTGGATGTGTTGATACTTTCGATGTCAACACGTGAACCAGAGTGGGACTCATTGGATCCATCCCCACATTCTTCTGTTGATGACTCGGGTTCTTCAACAGAGTACTCTGTCGTCTCTAGATCTCGGCATTTGAATCGAGTGTAGCTTGTCCCTTTATTCCGCCAATTCTCCTCAGCTCGTGAAATTGAATCACTGTAATTTGCTTCATGTGCACAGTGTCCAGTGGCTTTTTCACTGGTTTCTTTCATCTTGGGTTCAGTGATTTTTATACCCTGAGCTCTAAAGTCGAGAAGTTCTCCAGAGAAGTCCCTACTACCTCCAATCAAATGACGAAGATGAATGCGAAGAAAATTATCGACATCCTGAGGCAATGTATATTTCTTACACATATCTCGTTTGATTTCGCGAAACCCACGTTCATTGTAGCTGCTTGTAGCATGTTCAGCATAATATGGAAGACAAACTGAAGTCCAAAGGGGGAATATTCTCGCATATTCCACCAGTCTATTGCCAAATGCTGGTAGACGATAGAAATTTGGAATAGAACCTTCAGAGCGGGTTTCTAGTGCTTCATCTTTCAAATTTTTGAGAAACATGCCAAGATCGGGGGCTTCTTCACCCAGATCAACATCTGGAGGTATTGGCTCATCATCTGGGGGCTCAAGAATTTTCAGGAATTCATCGACATCCAAGGGGCGTTTTCTAATCATTTCTTGCAATTTCAGTCGGGCTTCTTCAGTGCTCTGGACTCGTTGTTGTGTTAATTTCAAACTAAGAATTGAGTCATCAAATTCTTGAAACGACACGACACATGTGAACATAAACACTTCGATAAAGTCTTGAAAATTCTGGCAATCCATCATGATTGCGATGAGCCGAATGTAAAAATCTCGAACCTGGCGAACAGGATGATTATTCAAGCACTTTAATCGACACCAAACTTGAATAAAATGGAACGTGTCAAGACGAATGCACGTTGATACCAAGCTTCTGGGCACGTGTTGACCCTTTGATATCGCCTCAAAGCATATTGCTATGTAATGCTTGATATGCAAATCATTTAGAGCTCTACAACAAGCTATCCTCAATGCTTCAGAGCCATCAATGACAACCTCGTTTGGCTTTTGATAATCTACTGTACGAAGCCAAGTCCTCAGCCAAAATTCGATTTTCTCACTTTCTTGAGACTCTGATAGCATTTGGAAAACAGAGATGCTGGATTTATTAAAGTGGATCATTATCGTGTACAGAAAGACATGAGCAGATTCCAGCTTCAGAGGACGTTTTAATTTTCTCACCAAACTGCCGGTGGAGTCAATAGAGATCTTCGACGTTTTGTTGTGCATATAGCGGTATTGCTTGTAAACACTCTTCTGCTCAGCTATACCATAAAATGTGAAATATGGAGAGTAACCAGTATCAATGATTGATCCCATGAATTCTTTTTCATATTTCGTCCTTTCAATAGTCTGAATCATGTCTTCATTTTTAACTCTATTCGTACCAAGTTCTTCAGCAATGGCTTCTTTCTTAGCATGGCGCAACACGTCGAGAGGCGGTTCATTTGGTCCACCTATATCTCCTCGTCTCAGATGTTCTCTTGCTAGTCGTTTCTTTACATTGTTGGCACTGCCTTCAGCTACAGCAGCTTTCCCAAGCTGTTTCCTCCTGTTGCCGTTGAGTGGACGTTTTACATTCTCATGTATCTCTGCAGAAGTATCACGAGTCTTTATCCGAATTACCAGCTCCTCTGTTGAAGATGAAGGCTCCTTATCAACATAGCCCCGGAAACGATTGTTGCATTTCTTGCTCCGACAAACTCCTTTGATTTTTATGAAATGTAAACGATTTTCAGACACGTTCACTTCACCTCTTTTGAAGACGAATGCACAAGGAAGTCTCCACTGCCTCCAGAATGCAAGGCTCACTACGTTTGTCCAAACTTTGGGTCTCAAGGTGTGACTAGTTCGGTGATTGTCGTTCTCCAGTGGTTTGATCTCTTGCCATTCTTCTGGACTCAGCACCAAATCAAAATCTACTTCCTCATCATATTCTTCTGACTCACTTGCTTCAGGTTCCAAGTCATCATCTTCTTCTTCATCATTTTCTTCAGGAAGAATCTCATCCTGAAGAAAATTTAACTGTTGAAGCTGTAATTTTTCCCTCGCAGCTGTGACGATCTTTCTCCTGTTTTCCTTAACATTGACGCGCCAACATGACGCAGACCACAAGCCTTTTGTCTCTTCGGATAATTGATCCCAAACACGATCACTATGGACAGGTGGGTAGTCACCACTGAATTTTTCTCCAAACTTTACGAGACAATTTATTGCTGTATCTTGTGGCACTCGACACTGAGGAGGCATCTTGGTAAAAACATGAGACGAACCTATAAATCT
>NW_021681067.1:12145-13616 GCF_001412515.2 Diachasma alloeum
AGAGAGAGAGAGAGAGAGAGAGAGAGAGAGAGAGAGAGCAATATCGTTGCGCTCTTTTGTCTCGTAGAATGGTGGGGCGGGCACACACACATATGCTGCATATCACATGGATGTGCGCCCGCTTAAAAATCACTCCCCATTGGCCCACCCTTAATTGCCAATAACTTTTTAAGGGTGAGTCTGATCATAAAGTGCAAGAGGACTTTTCTGCTCAGAATCACCCCCTGATCCTAGGGTGTTCAGATGTACATGTACTTCTGAAACACCCTGTATATGTAAATATGATGTGATGTAAATATGTAGATATGTACATATGTTCTTATTACATCAAAAAAGATAATAGAGAGCTTCTACCCCACCCTCCCTTTCCCTTCATATCCTTCCCCTCACCGGTGGAAGATGCCTCAGTACCTTCTCGCGGATTCCACTGAACAATGGTAGAAAATTTATGTTTCATATCATTGACCGAGAGTGAGGCAAAACTTGAACCCCTATCTCAATTGTTTCCTCTGTTACCCATTAAGTTATTACGTCGCACAGCTGTTAGAAAAAGATGAGGTTAATTTTCAGGATAGTGAAACTGAATGCGATTTAGAGAGAATAAATCATGAAATTTCAGGTTTGACTTAAAATGCAGTGAAAATTGTTCTCACTGGCCCATGACATTCATGGCAGTTTGTATTTTTTTGTTACAGAGATTAAGGGATGAAAGAGGGTTAGTTAATGGAGAATTTAATTCTCCGTCGAACTGTCCTTTTTTCATCGCTTAATCTCAATTGCGAAGGGAGAGGTGAATTTGTAATTACCGGGCGAATGGTGAACAGTCAGTGTGCGCCGCGAAAAAATTATTTTTCTTACTGGCCCGTAATTTTCATGGCAGTTTTTATTCTTTTGTTACGGAGATTAAGCGATGAAAGAGGGTTAATTGATGGGGAATTTAATTCTCCGTCGAACTGTCCTTTTTTCATCCCTTAATCTCAATTAGGAAGGGAGAGGTGAATTTTTAATTATCGGGCGAATGGTGAAAAGTCTGTGTGCGCCGCGAAAAAATTACTTTTCTTACTGGCCCCTGAGTTTCATGGCAGTTTTTATTCTTTTGTTACAGAGATTAAGGGATGAAAGAGGGTTAATTGATGGGGAATTTAATTCTCCGTCGAACTGCCCTTTTTTCATCCCTTAATCTCAATTAGGAGGGGAGAGGTGAATTTTTAATTACCGGGAGTCACTGTGCGCCGCAAAACAATTATTTTTCTTACTGGCCCCTGACTTTCATGGCAGTTTTTATTTTTTTGTTACAAAGATTAAGGGATGAAAGAGGGTTAATTAATGGAGAATTTAATTCTCCGTCGAACTGCCTTTTTTTCATCCCTTAATCTCAATTAGGAGGGGAGAAGTGAATATTTAATTACCGAGCGAATGGTGAAAAGTCAGTGTGCGCCGCGAAAAAATTATTTTTCTTACTGGCCCCTGA
>NW_021681067.1:13848-14246 GCF_001412515.2 Diachasma alloeum
AGTCACTGTGCGCCGCAAAACAATTATTTTTCTTACTGGCCCCTGACTTTCATGGTAGTTTTTAATTTTTTGTTACAAAGATGAAGGGATGAAAGAGGGTTAATTGATGAAAAATTCAATTCTCCGTCGAACTGCCCTTTTTTCATTTCTTAATCTCAATTAGGAAGGGAAAGGTGAATTTTTAATTACCGGGCGAATGGTGAAAAGGCAGTGTCCGCCGCGAAAAAATTATTTTTCTTACTGGCCCCTGAGTTTCATGGCAGTTGTTATTCTTCTGTTACAGAGATTAAGGGATTAAAGAGGGTTAATTAATGGGGAATTTAATTCTCCGTCGAACTGCCCTTTTTTCATCCCTTAATCTCAATTAGGAGGGGAGAGGTGAATTTTTAATTACCGGG
>NW_021681067.1:14552-14897 GCF_001412515.2 Diachasma alloeum
AGGGATGAAAGACGGTTAATAAATGGAGAATGTAATTCTCCGTCGAACTGCCTTTTTTTCATCCCTTAATCTCAATTAGGAGGGGAGAAGTGAATTTTTAATTCGCGGGCGAATGGTGAATAGTCAGTGTGCGCCGCGAAAAAATTATTTTTCTTACTGGCCCCTGACTTTCATGGCAGTTTTTAATTTTTTGTTACAAAGATTAAGGGATGAAAGAAGGTTAATCAATGAAAAATTTAATTCTGCGTCGAATCGCTCTTTTTTCGTCCCTTAATGTCCATTAGGAGGGGAGAAGTGAATTTTTAATTACCGGGAGTCACTGTGCGCCGCGAAACTATTATTTTT
>NW_021681067.1:15077-16445 GCF_001412515.2 Diachasma alloeum
AAAATTATTTTTCTCACTGGCCCATGACTTTGTCGTAGTTTGTATTTTTTTGTTACAGAGATTAAGGGATGCAACGGGGATCGATTGATGTGGAATTTAATTCTCCGTCACACCCTCTGTGTTTCATTTCTTAATATTAATTAGCCAGCAAATGAGTCACCTGAAAAACATTAAGAACATGCTGAGGACGAAGAGGCCATAAGTATCTTTCCGAAACTATCCCTGTGACAGCGGGACTGCTACTGCCGAGTTACCGCCACAGGCAGTTCGCCCAGCCGTCAGATTCGACCGTGGAGGCATCCCTCCGTTAGGGTCGAACTACTTTTGGCTTGGAGTCAGTCCAACCCCGAGATCTGAGCCTCTACTTTAGTCAATCCTCTTTGATGCGGGCCTTAATATTGTGGGGGAGAAGAATACTGAAATTTTGCAGAAAAAACCCCCGAAAATTTACTTTTACTTTGAAAAAGGTAGTTCGAAGAAAATAAATTAGAATCTTGCGTAAAAGGAGCAGAACGATAGAAAGAATAATTGAACATAAAGGAAAGTCGATGAACCTTTTAAAAAAAGGGAATTATTAAGAAAGAAATAGTCAGTATCCAATGATGAGGAGTGCCATTCAAATGAGAGTGCNTGAGCCTCTACCAAAGAGGATTGACTAAAGTAGAGGCTCAGATCTCAGGGTTAGACTGACCCCAAGCCAAAAGTAGTTCGACCCCAAGGGATGCCGCCACGGTCGAATCTGACGGGCGGGCAAACTGCCTGTGCGGGTAACTCGGCAGTAGCAGTCCCGCTGTTACANAAGGTAGTTCGAAGAAAATAAATTAGAATCTTGCGTAAAAGGAGCAGAACGATAGAAAGAATAATTGAACATAAAGGAAAGTCGATGAACCTTTTAAAAAAAGGGAATTATTAAGAAAGAAATAGTCAGTATCCAATGATGAGGAGTGCCATTCAAATGAGAGTGCAATTCTGAGGATACCTAGATGTATAAGACCTAATATACATCATTCATTCATTCATTCGTTCATTTAAGCTATTATCTTCGACATGTTCATAAGTATTATAATCCCTGGCGATCCAGGAGCCACGGTATTTGCATGGCTTTTGCGTGGCTATTAGGATTGTCATTTTTGGGGCTAAAAAGGGGGAAATGANAGTAATTTGTGTCCTCCTCGTCCTCAGCATTTTCTTAATGTTTTTCAGGTGATNATTCGGAGAATTAAATTCCCCATACAACAACCCCCGTTTCATCCTTTAATCTCTGAAATCAAAAAATAAAAACCGACGAAAGTCGCGGCGCTGTGAAAAAGCTAATGGTTTCTCGGCGCAGTGACTCCCGATAATTCGCCCGCTAATTAAAAAATCGTC
>NW_021681067.1:16508-19951 GCF_001412515.2 Diachasma alloeum
ATAATTCGCCCGCTAATTAAAAAATCGTCTCTCCCCTCCTAATTAACATTAAAGAATGAAACCAATGCTGTTCGATGGAGAATTAAATTCCCCACACAGCGACCCCCGTTTCATCCCTTAATCTCTGTAATCAAAAAATGAAAACTGCGACGAAAGTCGCGGCGTTATGAAAAACTTAATGGATTACTCGCCCGCTAATTAAAAAATCGTCTTTCCCCTCGTAATGAACATTAAGCAATGAAACCAACGCTGTTCGATGGAGAATTAAATTCTCCATTCATCAACCCCCNATGCCGGGAGATGGCGGCAGCGTCGACATCCCAACGGGGTCGGTCAAGTAGACAGCAGTCGCAGCCAGAATCAGTGAGATCCCAACAGTGGTGGGGCGCCACGGTCGATTCTGACGGCTGGGCGAGCTACCTGTGCCGGTAACTCGGCAGTAGGGCCAGAAGAAGAATATCCATGGATTTTTGGAGTGGGGGACAAGCATATGAGTGGAAATTACGTAGAGTGGGGGTACCCTGGGCAAGGAAAACTTCTGCTAGAAGCCCTATAGCAGTCTCGCTGTCACAGGGGTAGGTTCGAAGGGGGGTGTATGTCCTCCTTGTCTTCAATGTTTACTTTATGTTTTTCCGGAGATTCATTCGCCCGCTAATTAATATTAAGGGATGAGACAAGGACTTTTCGANTGTTGCATCCCTTAATCTCTGTAATAAAAAAATAAAAACGGCGACAAAATTTACGGCGCTATGAAAAACTTGATGGATAATTAGCTTCAGAGGTTGGATCTTTTCCAGTCTATAATTTCGGGTGAACACCAGGACTGTTGTCTTGGCTGGATTTACTGATAGGCCAGTTTCCCTGTACTAGTCCTCAATGATATTGAAGGCTGTTCCCATCAGGTCCCTTAGCACCCTCAGAAATCCGCTTTCACAACAACTGTCACATCATCGGCANCTAAATTCACCATCCATCAACCCCCGTTTCATCCCTTAATCTCTGTAATAAAAAAATAAAAACTGCGACGCAATTTACGGCGCTATGAAAAACTTAATGGATAACTCGCCCGCCAATTAAAAAATCGTCTCTCCCCTCCTAATTAATATTCAAGAATGAAATCAATGCTGTTCGATGGAGAAGTAAATTCCTCATCCAGCAACCCCCGTTTCATCCTCAATCTCTGTAATCAAAAAATAAAAACTGCGACGCAATTTACGGCGCTATGTAAAACTCAATGGATAACTCGCCCGCCAATTAAAAAGTCGTCTGTCCCCTCCTAATTAATATTAAGGAATGAAACCAATGCTGTTCATTCGGAGAATTAAATTCCCCATACAACAACCCCCGTTTCATCCTTTAATCTCTGAAATCAAAAAATAAAAACCGACGAAAGTCGCGGCGCTGTGAAAAAGCTAATGGTTTCTCGGCGCAGTGACTCCCGATAATTCGCCCGCTAATTAAAAAATCGTCTCTCCCCTCCTAATTAACATTAAAGAATGAAACCAATGCTGTTCGATGGAGAATTAAATTCCCCACACAGCGACCCCCGTTTCATCCCTTAATCTCTGTAATCAAAAAATGAAAACTGCGACGAAAGTCGCGGCGTTATGAAAAACTTAATGGATTACTCGCCCGCTAATTAAAAAATCGTCTTTCCCCTCGTAATGAACATTAAGCAATGAAACCAACGCTGTTCGATGGAGAATTAAATTCTCCATTCATCAACCCCTGTTTGATCCCTTAATCTCTGTAATAAAAAAATAAAAACTGCGACGCAATTTACGGCGCTATGAAAAACATAATGGATAACTCGCCCGCTAATTAAAAAATCGTGTCTCCCCTCCTAATTAATATTGAGGAATGAAACCAATGCTGTTCGATGGAGAATTAAATTCCCCATCCATCAACCTCTGTTGCATCCCTTAATCTCTGTAATAAAAAAATAAAAACGGCGACAAAATTTACGGCGCTATGAAAAACTTGATGGATAATTAGCTTCAGAGGTTGGATCTTTTCCAGTCTATAATTTCGGGTGAACACCAGGACTGTTGTCTTGGCTGGATTTACTGATAGGCCAGTTTCCCTGTACTAGTCCTCAATGATATTGAAGGCTGTTCCCATCAGGTCCCTTAGCACCCTCAGAAATCCGCTTTCACAACAACTGTCACATCATCGGCAAAACCGGTGATGTGGAAGCCGGCCTCACTTAGTTGATTTAGAAGTCCATCTACAACCAGGTTCCATAGCAGGAGCGAGAGAACTCCCCCCTGCGGACAGCCCCTAGTCGGACGTCCCTCCACACATGCCCTCCCATGTCCTGCCGACAGTCTTCTGCCTTTCAGCATGTTTTGTGTCCAAGCAATGATAGTCTTGGACACCTGTCGTTCTTCCATGGCTTTTTCTATAGCCGGATTCGAAGTGCTATCAAAAGCCCCCTCAATATCCAGAAAGGCGCCTATGGCAAAACCCTTGACCGCCAGTTGTCCCTCAATCAGTCCCACCAGGTGATGTAAGGCGGTATCTGTTGATCTTCCCTCCCTGTATGCATATTGACAGGGGGAGAGGGGTCTGTCAGCCAAGGGCCCGGCCTTAATGTGTCTATCCACCAGCCTCTCCAGGGTCTTCAGGATGAAGGATGTGAGGCTTATAGGACGGAAGTCTTTTGGTTTTATATAACCGGTTTTTCCCGGCTTGGGAATGAATACTATCCTAGTCTCATTCCACACACTAGGGACATGTTTCAGGGCTATACTAGCTCTGAGTATCTTGGTTAGGGGTCCCGTGATAGTCTCTATCCCTTCCTGTAATAGGGCTGGGTAGATCCCGTCTGGTCCCGGTGCCTTGAAGGGTTCAAAGGTTTTGATGGCCCACTTGACCCCCCAGGGCTGCACTACTTTATTTGCCAATGCCCAATCATGGGTTTCGTAGACATCCCTCTGATTTTGCATTGCTTCTTTGTCCCTCTCCTGGGCCTGTAAGAAGCCTTGGAAGTGAGTGTTCATTAGGAGTTTCAGAGTCTCTCCCATGGTTTCCTTGTGGCTGCCATCTGGTGCCTGTAGGCTCCCTAGATATGGAGTCTTGTTTGTTCCAAGGATTTTTGCCAGCCTAGAGGTCTCCGATTGACTCTCCACGTTGCTTGTGAAAGCCCTCCAGCAGTCCTCTTTGGCTGCCTTTATTGCCTTGTTGTAATCTGCGAGCAAGCCTCTGTAAGTTTTCCATGCGTCTTCCTTACGGGGACCCGCTCTCATGTTCTCAGCTTTGTTAAAAGCTTTTCTAGCCTTGCCCCTCACCCCGCCGAGTTTCTCTGACCGCCAAGGAGTCTCAGTAGGCTGCCCTTTCGGGATTAGCCTGCAGTTTGTCTCGAAGGAGTCCATGATGGCCTGGTTTAGGGCAATCGAAGCCTCCTCCAGCTGCTTTTTGTTGTTAAATCTGAGGATGATATC
>NW_021681067.1:20175-20373 GCF_001412515.2 Diachasma alloeum
CCGAGTTTCTCTGACCGCCAAGGAGTCTCAGTAGGCTGCCCTTTCGGGATTAGCCTGCAGTTTGTCTCGAAGGAGTCCATGATGGCCTGGTTGAGGGCAATCGAAGCCTCCTCCAGCTGCTTTTTATTGTTAAATCTGAGGATGATATTCCTACGATTGTCAGATAGACTTTCTCAGTAATTTCCCCAGTTTGTTCGT
>NW_021681068.1:0-137 GCF_001412515.2 Diachasma alloeum
GAGCTTCTCTTCATGAAAAGTCCTGATCCCAATTTGATTCATCAAAGTGGTATTGATGCATATAAAAATATCATATTTGCAACTAATGGGCATCAAAGAAACTATAAACCTCGAGGTGGCATTCGAGAGACGAAGGG
>NW_021681068.1:332-2294 GCF_001412515.2 Diachasma alloeum
ATGAACTTGTCGACCGTCTTCGATTACTTGTAGCTTCACAGGGGGCAGGAAATCCGAGTCATGATAATGAAATTATTTCAATTATTGAGGAACTTTGGGAGGCTGAAATCATATATTAGAGTATGCATATTGCAAACTACTATCATTTGCGAAATGAGTGTTGACGTGTTCGGTCGTCACTTAACCTCTGATAGCGGCTCCTATAATCGAGGCCCGCCAGGCGTTGGATATAAACTCACTGAAGAAGGCAACTATGATCTCCTTAATAAGAGATTAAGTAATATTGCAACACCAGTGGACCCCCATGATGCTGTTACACCTGAGACTTTGAATAAAAAAATCAACGACTTGCAAATTGATGTGAAAAGAAAGTGTGCGGATATTAATAGACGAATTGGCAGATTAATGAAAATAGTGGAAAAAATACCAAGTGCACCTGTATTGTCCAAAATACCCGAGTATTCTGTGAATAATGTCAGAAAATAAATTGGATGTGGTGACAGAATTGCATGGTCCAGCCCAAAGAAATTATCCTCGACGACGAGTTAATATTCGTGGTCTGGATGAGACATGGCAGGGAGATTTAGTGGATATGACGGCTTACGCAAAGAGCAATAGTGGACATAGATTTTTGCTCACTGTAATAGATAATTTTTCAAAATTTGCGTGGGCTGAGCCGATAAGGAGGAAAAATGCCCAAGATGTCACGAGAGCTATGAATTCCATTCTCCAACAGGGACGTATGCCCAAACATTTACACGTTGATGGTGGAAAGGAATTCTACAATTCAGAATTTCAAGCATTAATGAAGAAATATAATATCAATTTATATTCCACATTCAGTAATTTGAAGGCTTCTATATGTGAGCGATTCAATCGAACATTGAAGAGTAAAATGTGGTTTCAGTTCAGTTTACGTGGAAATTACAAGTGGATTGATATGTTGCCAGAACTCGTACGGGAATATAATCATAGAAAACATCGAACTATTCGTATGAAGCCTGCCGATGTGACAACAAAAATTGCCCAGAAATTACGTCTTCTCTACGCCGACTTTCGAGTGAATAGAAGGCGACCAAAGTTTCATGTGGGCGATAAAGTTCGTATAAGTAAGATGAAACATGTTTTTGAGAAAGGCTATACCCCCAATTGGACAACAGAAATTTTTACTGTCCGAGAAGTTAATAATACAAATCCAGTGACATATAAATTGAAAGATTATAAAAATGAATTGATCAGTGGAAGTTTTTATGAAGAAGAATTACTGAAAACAAAACATTCTGACGTGTATCTTGTGGAAAAAGTATTGAAAAAATCTGGAAATAGACTTTTTGTTAAATGGCTGGGCTTTGATAACACCCACAATAGCTGGATTGATGCTAATGAATAAAAAAGATTGAGAGGGGGGAAAAACTATTTAAACAGTCAGCCTATTTTCATCCTTAACAGTTTAGTTGGTGATTTCAACTCAATAACATGCTTGTGAAAATCATCGTGCTACTAGTCCTCGCGACATCCTCCTGCCGGAGTGACAATTTTCCCAATACTGAGATTTTCAGTCGAAGTGGACCATACTACGAATTCGTAGGTAATGTGCGCTTCACCACAGGTGAGTGGCAACTTGCCACTCGGATTGACTGGAGAAAATTCATCGATCAACGACCACTAATTCATCCGAAAACACTGGAAAATATGGATCAAAATTGTAAAAATTATGGAGAAGCTGAACAATGTGCAGAAGTTCTTCAAAGTGAAAATATCCTGAAAAAAAATCGAAACGTGGAAAAGTATATAGTTCGATTCCTGTTCTTCATGAATGAGTCCAGTATTGAAGAGCGAAACAAGGATGTGGCTTTGGGAACTCTACACGGCAATGAAGAAATATCAGATAAAACTAGTGAAAAGCTGCACCTAATTAAATCAGGACTGCATCATTTTTGTGATACAATTAAGGCATTGGAG
>NW_021681068.1:3212-4672 GCF_001412515.2 Diachasma alloeum
CTGATGAATTACTGAAAATTTCGAAAACAAAAATAGGCTTTCATGAAGGGGAATTAATTATCATTCTTAAAATCCCACTAGTTACCTCATCAGTCTACCAGTTATTTAAAATGTACCCCCTTCCAACACTCCAATTGTTCGGTCATAAACGTGGATCAGCATATATTCAACCTAGAGCTGACTACCTGCTACTCGCCCAAGACCTTTATACTCTTGCACACACTGAGGATCTGACCTACTGTAGGATTACCGACGATTATCACTTTATTTGTGAGCCTAAGTATCCACTTTATGATATCAATATCCATCCAATTTGTGAGGCGACAATTTTCGGAAAAGATAACTCATTAGCATCACCTTTTGTTAATTGCCCCATCAAGGTCGGCTCAACTTATAATTCTCATTGGAAAAAAACCCAAAAAGGATGGCTATATTCAGTACCCCAAAACGAAAAAGTGAATATTTGGTGTGAGGGTCAGTGGATTAACGCCATAAATGTCTCAGGAGTAGGAATACTTCAATTGAATGAGAGATGTCAACCATCAACATTATCGATAAAAATGCTAGGATTTCAAAAATGTGATGTGAAAAAACTTGACGAAGAAATTTTTGCACGGAATCTCAATGTGACAACGTTAATATATAAAAGAAAATGTTTCCATTATCTCCCCAAATATTATGTACAACTTGAAGAAATTTTACATGAATGTGATGGTCACGCGCAGGACCATAAGTCTCATGGAATTCTATTTGCTTGAATGTCAATAGGATTAGGGTTGGTATCCCTTGCATTATTATCTTTCATTCCATGGACAACGCCAACTGCTACCATCAATATCATAAGATGGAGGCAAACTGATGTATGATTTGTTTAAATAAAAATGCATTTTTTGAAAGAATTATGTTTAATTTTTTTTTCTCCCTTACATTATCCCTTTAACCCATAGGGTAAGGTATCAGGAGTACCTGGCATGAGTACACGTTTTTCATCATGCCAACTTAACGCTAATTTTGTCTGATTGATTGTATATACATTGTGCTGCATTGATCTGATGGAATTTTGAGGTCTTGATACATTTCGATGATTTTCTAAACATAACTTGTAATCATCAAAAGTGATGGTCCTGATCTTTTTACCCCTTCCGCTCGAGATTTTTCTCGCTCTTCTGCAAACACTTTCAATGAGTACATTTTTTATCTTAAACCTACGAATTCCGTCATAATCCTACCATTATTTCCATCTTTCATAACACCTAATTTTTTCTTATTTACACGAGGGATGCTATATACATTATTTTCAGGATAATCTGACGTATCAAATTTTTGTAAATCATTCCTTATGGAATCATAAATATTATTAGTATAAAAATGATGGATGAGACTGTCAGTATCTGTATACAATAATTTTACGTTTTCCTTGAAAGTATTTTTGATATAATTATAATGAAAGTCATAAATAT
>NW_021681068.1:6098-10874 GCF_001412515.2 Diachasma alloeum
CCCTCTTCGAGACACTGTTGAATTTTTCAAAGTTCATGCTTCTGGTTTTACGATGTTGGTCTTCTGGAGATCTGAGCACAACACTTCAATGTCACTGTTCAATTGAATGATTCTCTTCAATTGGTCGATATCTTTCAGCAGACGCTCAAGTCTATGTTTCAACTCACGAGTTTTGTTCAAAGCTTGCTGTCGTCGGATGAAGTACTTCTTCATGAGGAGGGTGAAAAATACTGATGCTGTGCCCTTGAACTTGGCGTGTTATATAATTCTTCCCCCCACTTCTTCATAGTTTTCTCAATAGAATCAGGAGAGGGGGTTGCTTTAAAAAAGTGACAGTTTTTCTCAACCTTGCATGTCATCTGAACATTTCCTGGAATTGCCCTCAATCTCTGCTGTGATGACTCAACCTTCTCATCTCAGGAATGTCACACTTTCTCTTTTCCAGGTATAAAAAAATGATTTATGACCTTTTGCACTTACCCTTGCGATGATGACTCATTCTTATCTCAGGAATGTCACACTTTCTCTTTTCCAGGAATTGTACAAAAAAATGATTTATGACCTTTTGCACTTAACCATTGCTGTGATGACATTCTTCTTATCTCAGGATTGTCACACTTTCTCTTTTCCAGGTATAAGAAAAATGATTTATGACCTTTTGCACTTAATCCTTGTGATGATGACTCATCCTTCTTATCTCAGGTACAATCTCAAAAATGTTAAAAGCCATTATGCCCCCCCCCCCTCCTCTTGCAACATTCAGTTTTAGGAGTCGCGAATTAAACCGCGAATTAAAACAGCGAATTAGAACCACGAATTCTAACCGCGAATTAAAACCGCGACTTGATTAATCCCACCCCACCACCCACTCGCGGGGGCCTTTTCCATAGCTCTTGCCCCCCCAGGATAGACGAAACGTAGAATTCGCGGATTAAAACGCGAATTAAAATCACGAATTAATTAATCCCATCCCACCACCCGCTCGCGGGACCCTCCAGTCCCTAGAATCGATGAAATGTAACATCCGCGAATTAAACCGTGAATTAAAATCTCCAAAATTGAAAATCTCAAATTCGAATCAAAACTGTGAATCAAAACCGCGAATTAAAACCGCGAATTAAACCCGCGAATTAAAACCGCGAATCAAAACCGCAAATTAAAACCGCGATTTGATTAATCCCACCCCACCACCCACTCGCGGGGGCCTCTTCCGCAAGTCTCCAGCGCTCGCCCCAGAAACGTTGCCCCAGAACCCGTCTGATACATCTACTGATGCATTGGAGCAAAAGAGGCCATATACTGGTAGCGGAAATAGACAAGTGATTCTCCAACATGACAACGCTCGACCGCATGTCGCCAAAGCGACTAAGGATATTATCTGTGAATTAAGATGGGAGGTTCTCCCTCACGCAGCTTACTCGCCTGATCTCGCCCAATCCGACTACCACCTATCTTGGTCTCTTCAACACCACCTAGCTGATGAGCACTTCAAAACAATCGACGAGGTCCGAAAAAGCATCGATGAATTTATTGATTCAAAACCGCCAAGTTTCTTTTACGGAGAAATTCGTCAGTTGCTAGTGAGGTGAAGTAAAGTCATCAAAAATAATTGGGAATATTTCGACCGTTAAATGTCTTTTTGTTTTTTTATAATAAACTCTGATTTTCATGAAAAAAATCACCTTAACAATTTGTACACCTAATAGTATGTTTGCTCCCTGGAGGGATGAAATATTCGGGACAGAGCGGAAAATTTTTACATAGTTCATGCAATTCTTGACGATATTCCAAATCCATTTCAAGGATATATCCGACTGGAGAATCATCTGCAGCAATTAAAATTTCTACAGAACCAGTAGCAACCCATTCAAATGAATCACATGGCAAACTGATACTCATAGCGGCCCCATATAAATTGTTCAGATCGACTGTAATGGTTAGGTGGGTGAGGTGTTGCTCCGGCGGACATCCAAGCTAAGCAACGTTGAGCTGGGTTAGTACTTGGATGGGTGATCGCTTAGGAACACCTCGCTCGCACAAGAATTACGGGCGGTAGGCACAGTGTAGCGGCCTAGTGTCTCCATCTAGTCAGTGTGACAGATGGATACATTAGAGCACTGCACAATCGGCCGGCTATGCGACTGGGGTTTTACATGGTTTCCCGTGCAGTCCTAGCTCGAATGGGGCACAGCTAAGAGTAAGACGGCCATGATACCGTAGATAACAATGGGAGGAAAAGTAAAGGAGGGGAGGCAGGCTGGAGGAGGGGTTTCAAATCGAGAACTACTTCGATAAAACCAATGAAATAGAAAAATTTAAAAAAAAATTAAAAATTACAAATTGTTCACATCATAATACATCAAATATGATGTTTCTGACGAGGGATCATAACATTTATAACCCATGAATGGATTATTAGCATGGGCATATCTGTTTGAACATTGTGATATTCCACCTCTAATACCTATTTCAATGAATAATATCATTTCTGGATCTGTAAAAAGCTCTAAATTCACCTTTGCATATTTCAGCATAGCATCAAAGGTTAATATACGTGTTGTATAATAATGCAAAGAGTCTAATTCATAAGTGGAAAGGCAATTACGTCGGAAAATTTGAAAAGTGTNAACATTGCAGCGAGCCGCCATGATGGACCATAAGAAACAGAAAGAGTCGTTTNATCAAAGGTTAATATACGTGTTGTATAATAATGCAAAGAGTCTAATTCATAAGTGGAAAGGCAATTACGTCGGAAAATTTGAAAAGTGTCAACTAACAATAAGAGATCAGTTTGTAGGTAGAGATCTGAATACTCCCTCAACGTTTTGATATTGAATTCACTCCAAACATTAAGAGCATGTTGATCATCTTCATCAGATAACTGCTCATCAGTCAATTGAGAGTGAAACCCTTCTTTTCCAGGCAATTCGGTTTCATCCCATTTACCCCAATCATCCACATGTGGACGTGCGCATGAAAAGGGACCATTTTGTCGATACNATCCATCGGGGTACCTCAACAAAACTTGAACCTCCACGTAATGGATTATATTTATTAATATTTACATCCATATTGATAACTTCTCGGAANTGGGTAGATTCCAAGACAATCTCATTTTTTGTGCTGAAAAATTTTTCTTCCAAAAATTCTCCATTTTTCAGAACTTGNCATCCACATGTGGACGTGCGCATGAAAAGGGACCATTTTGTCGATACGGTGTTATGTATACTCTGATAATATTGATAACATTTCGCACATTTTGAGCTCAAAATAATCTTCATGGGGTCAAAAATGACGTCGTTGGTGAAGATGGAACAAAAATTTAACATCGGTGCGCATGGGAGTTGTTGAGACAAAAACGTGGATATCTCGGAAACTAGAATCCTTTTTCATGTAGAAGTCCACATATATTCAAAGGGAAATACCCCCTTTCTACANGACGCCAGTCCTCATGCGGCCTTCAAATGCACTTTGAATATCTTCCCATCACACTCTATCGGTTAAATTTTGTCTCAACCCCCTCCCAACGGTTTCCAAGGANATATATTCAAAGGGAAATACCCCCTTTCTACACAACAGATTGAATTTAGTAGAATCAGGTTGATATTTTCTTGTTATTTCTTTATGATCGTTATCAAGTTAATTCGCGAATCTCTCACGACTACTACCCATGTGTGATGCCCAGAATTTTTATAGGAAAATTAAATGAAAAATAATATATATATGNTGCTCTTCCTCCAAACGTTTGAGCCACTGCTTGCACACAAGAGAATTCATCGTGACAAAACTGAGACGTTACTCGTAAGTCTTACGTAACAACTGATGAAAAACCATGGAAAAACCTCGGTTTTATAGTCTAGACAATGATCAGAGGGGTTGGGGGTAAATCATGTGAGAAAAAAAAGACAGACNAATTTTTATAGGAAAATTAAATGAAAAATAATATATATATGTATATATAGACATAATGCAAATTAATAAGTCAAATAATTGACGAAACATTTCATTACTTAAACTCAATAAATCCAAAAACAATGGAATTGAGAGCATCATTGATGCCTCACTCAACATGGCCCCTTTTCTCAATATCAAAATTTGCAANAAATTGAGTCTGAAAAACTTTCACTTTTTCCCATTCTTGCTTTCTTAACCCTTATCTAGCTGAAATGTTTGGACATAAAGGTAATAAATCATCTAATGTTGAACAGGCTTGGGGAAATTTGAGGGATGCGATGAGAAATGACTGGTACATCAAAAGATGCCGACGATGTTCGGAGCATTATCAAACTACTGAAGGAGATACTTTTGATGGACCGATGCCCATGATAAGGGATTGTATTAAATGTAATAAGTTTTGAAATTAAAAAAGCACTGTTTTTTTTAAATAATATTTATTCATGTAATTTCTTAAAACTAATACATTGTAATTTTGAAAAATTTCATCAATAAAAAAAATAAAATGGAAATGTTGTTTTTTTCCTTTGTCCTCTAAGAAGCTTCCTACGCCTCCTCAGTTGGTTTCAAGAACTGGCCTAGAATGAAATCGTTGTATGGGCCACCCAAGAACTTCAGCTCCATTTTACCCTCCGAAACAAGTATCTGGAAATTTTCCCATTCCTCCGGTTCAGTATTGAAATAATTGGCTGCTCTTTTTGTCACGAAGACTGCATGCTCCCCATCCAAATGGAAAATCACACTTTCCCCGAATTTCGTTTTTGCCTTCTGAACGGCGGTGATGGCGTAGATTTTTTCTGGCTCCAACTCTGCCATTTTCTT
>NW_021681068.1:10899-37911 GCF_001412515.2 Diachasma alloeum
GAAGCTGAACAATGTGCAAAAGTTCTTCAAAGTGAAAATATTTTGAAAAAAAATCGAAACGTAGAAAAATATATTAATCAATTCCTTTTCTTTATGAATGATTCTAGTACTGACGAGCAAAACAAAAATGTGACTCAGGAAATTATCGAAGAAACCCCCCTTGATAATGAAAAAACATTGAATAAGACTAGTGAAAAGCTGCACATAATTGAATCAGGACTGCATCATTTTTGTGATACAATTGAAGCATTGGAGAATCAGAGTACAATAAGCCTTTGGGATGTTGAGACCGAGGCTCGATTAATTGAGGAACTAATGAAAAATGAAACTTTTAACAGTGCTGGATATAAACGAATGTTACATAAAATACGAGATTGGACTGAAAGTTTAGAGGAGGAGTTGGACAATTATATCTCTACCCTGAAAACAATTATCGATATAGTGCATTTAGCCGAAACAGGTGTCGTGCACCCCCAATTATTCACTCTTGATGAACTTCAAAGTGCTATAAATTATTTTTCAACAGTTAATCGAGATGCCTCTGTGATCCCCACCACTGATGAATTACTGAAAATTTCGAAAACAAAAATAGGCTTTCATGAAGGGGAATTAATTATCATTCTTAAAATCCCACTAGTTACCTCATCAGTCTACCAGTTATTTAAAATGTACTCCCTTCCAACACTCCAATTGTTCGGTCATAAACGTGGATCAGCATATATTCAACCTCGAGCTGACTACCTGCTACTCGCCCAAGACCTTTATACTCTTGCACACGCTAAGGATCTCACCTACTGTAGGATTACCGACGATTATCACTTTATTTGTGAGCCTAAGTATCCACTTTATGATATCAATATCCATCCAATTTGTGAGGCGACAATTTTCGGAAAAGATGAATCATTAGCATCACCTTTTGTTAATTGCCCCATCAAGGTCAGCTCAACTTATAATTCTCATTGGATAAAAACCCAAAAAGGATGGCTATATTCAGTACCCCAAAACGAAAAAGTGAATATTTGGTGTGAGGGTCAGTGGATTAACGCCATAAATGTCTCAGGAGTAGGAATACTTCAATTGAATGAGAGATGTCAACCATCAACATTATCGATAAAAATGCTAGGATTTCAAAAATGTGATGTGAAAAAACTTGACGAAGAAATTTTTGCACGGAATCTCAATGTGACAACGTTAATATATAAAAGAAAATGTTTCCATTATCTCCCCAAATATTATGTACAACTTGAAGAAATTTTACATGAATGTGATGGTCACGCGCAGGACCATAAGTCTCATGGAATTCTATTTGCTTTAATGTCAATAGGATTAGGGGTGGTATCCCTTGGATTATTATCTTTCATTCCATGGACAACGCCAACTTCTACCATCAATATCATAAGATGGAGGCAAACTGATGTATGATTTGTTTAAATAAAAATGCATTTTTTGAAAGAATTATGTTTAATTTTTTTTTCTCCCTTACATTATCCCTTTAACCCATAGGGTAAGGTATCAGGAGTACCTGGCATGAGTACACGTTTTTCATCATGCCAACTTAACGCTAATTTTGTCTGATTGATTGTATATACATTGTGCTGCATTGATCTGATGGAATTTTGAGGTCTTGATACATTTCGATGATTTTCTAAACATAACTTGTAATCATCAAAAGTGATGGTCCTGATCTTTTTACCCCTTCCGCTCGAGATTTTTCTCGCTCTTCTGCAAACACTTTCAATGAGTACATTTTTTATCTTAAACCTACGAATTCCGTCATAATCCTACCATTATTTCCATCTTTCATAACACCTAATTTTTTCTTATTTACACGAGGGATGCTATGTACATTATTTTCAGGATAATCTGACGTATCAAATTTTTGTAAATCATTCCTTATGGAATCATAAATATTATTAGTATAAAAATGATGGATGAGACTGTCAGTATCTGTATACAATAATTTTACGTTTTCCTTGAAAGTATTTTTGATATAATTATAATGAAAGTCATAAATATAAGTTTTCGAAATATCTAAAATACTGAAACCTACGTAAATCGGTTTATTGAATTTGACTTGTGTGCGGTTCATTTGAATGATGACTAAATCTTTATCAAAGATTACACTGCTATGAAAATTCGGTTTTGATATCCAGGCCTGAGCCCCCCAACGGCCTTCCCACTTGGTCACCAGCTTGACATCCATTTGCTTCCGAACATTCTCCATTGTTTTTCCAAACACAGCATTATTCATGAGTTTGTAGAAATTCTTCTCAAACTCGTTCTGAGAATTTTTCCTGAATTCTGTGTTGAGATCGATATATTTTTTTAACCAGGCACTCTGATTAAATTTCAACACTCGATGAATTTTTGTCGGCCTCAAACCAAGACTCAAGTATTCCTTGAGGTTTTCATGGTGGATGACATAATTCTTCTTTGAATTCAGAGTGGTGAGAAGTTTTGGTAACTTTGATTCTCCGTTGGGGGGCACAATGTGTTCAGGACAAAGGGGTAAATCTTGATGGTTCATATGTAGCTCTTTTGGGTATTCAAGATCCACCTCGAAAATGTATCCAATACTCGAATCATTGGAAATATTTTCAATATTGAGTGAATTCCAATTCTGTACCCAAGTGAATCCTTTTTGTGGTAAATAGTGGCTCATGGCAGCTCCATATAAATTGTTCACATCAAAATACATGAGGTATGATTTGGGGTCCTCAGGATTATAGTCATTCCCCATGTACTCGTTATTCGCTTTGCCATATCTATTTGAGCATTGAGATAACCCTCCTCTAATACTCTTTTCGATGAAAAGCAGCATCTCTGGGTCTTGAAATAATTCCAGCTCTACTTTTGTCATCTTCAACATGGCATCAAAAGCGAGTCCGGGTGCAGTATAATAGTGAAGAGGATCCAAAGTATATGCTTGAAAACAACTCTGTCGGAAATTTTCAAAGATATCAGCCAGCAATAAGACGTCAGTTTTCAAATATAAATCGGAATATTCACCCAGAGTTTTGATATCAAAATTCCTCCAGGTGTTGCAAGCATGACTGTAGTCCTCGTCAGATATGTCGGCATCATTTAATTGTGAATAGAAATGTTCTTTCCCGGGTAATTTTCCTTCGTCAAGTTTTTCCCATGAATCCATATATTTATATGGGAATACTCCTTTGCGTGTGACAAGTTTAAACTGGTTCAAGTCGGTGTAATAATTAGCCGTAATGATTTTTTTATCATCAGATAAATATGATGACAATTTATCTATACTGCTCGCCATAAATCGAAGTGAGTCAATAAATCTTAAGTGAACTTTTGTCGTTTCCACTGATTTTGTGAAAGAAATATATTTTTCTTTATTGATGGGGAGTAATTTCACGGCACCTTCAAATTGTTTGGCTAAAGCCTTAATGAAGAAATGGGAAGCGTAACCAGATAAGTTGTGGAAAACCACGGGGATTATACATGACTCGTTGTAATTTAAATTACAGCCTGGATGAGCGGCGCCTCGATATTTTCCCGTGAAATGACAGTGATCCTGGTGTTTCACTGCTTTATCTGTGAAAATACCTCCACAAATGTAACAATTTTTGGCTGAATTAAAATCCTTCCACATATCTGCCGTCAAATACATGGGCTCATTGCGTTGTAGTTCAGCATCCACTTTTACAGCTAAATCACGCAATTTTTCAATAAACCACTCGATACAATCTAGTCCCCGATAAACACACAGTTCAGACTTTGAGTCATCATAGTTACACTTTACATAATACGCTACACTATATGGCACATGTTTTTGATAGATTTTAGTATTGTCATTATTTTCATGGGGCACTTTTTCCAACAAACATTCCGTATCGACATATACAACAAATGGAACGCTAAGCTGATGCTTAAAATTTTTAAACTTCAAATATTTATCATTACTTGTGGGAAATATCATGCGACACTTGTTCAAGGATATGCAATCCATCTTGTGTTTTGCATAAGATTCTTCCACTTTAAAATGACACAAACATCTATCACATATGTATCTAGGTTGATTACCTTTCCATAATTGGCTGCTGAGTACTCTGGAGAGGTTGGAGATCCATGTATAATGGAAAATTTTTTCAGTTGACCGTCTATCATCTTTTTTTTTCAATCATCAATAGATGAATGGTTTTCTCAGCTTCTTGAAGTGTCGTTGGGGGTCGCGAGCTTAAATATAAAGGCACGATCCATTCTTTTCCTGTATCTTCATCACATTCAATTATATATACATTTATCGACATGTCATTCAGTTTTTCAAATTTTGGTATATCCTTTATAGCCATAGGATAATTAAACATACCGAAATTTTTAATTACTGTACCGAATGGTGGATAGAAATTTGGACGTTTTCTATCTTGAACATTGCAGCGAGCCGCCATGATGGACCATAAGAAACAGAAAGAGTCGTTTTCATTTCGAACATTTATGACAGCCTTTTTTAGTTGAATCCATCGGGGTACCTCAACAAAACTTGAACCTCCACGTAATGGATTATATTTATTAATATTTACATCCATATTGATAACTTCTCGGAATGACCATCCTGAATCCTTTCCTTGGAGTTCATCCACCTTGACTAAAAGTTTATTTTTTATAAACTCTTCAAACCACTGGTTGAGGTGGGTAGATTCCAAGACAATCTCATTTTTTGTGCTGAAAAATTTTTCTTCCAAAAATTCTCCATTTTTCAGAACTTCATACTTACACGATAACACTACATTCACTTTTAGACCACGTTCCCTTTTTAAAGCATTTTTAAGACGCACACAAAGCATTCGGCGAGCATCATCCAAAAATTTGATTAAATCTTGTTTTTTCAAATTAATGATGACGCCAGTCCTCATGCGGCCTTCAAATGCACTTTGAATATCTTCCCATCACACTCTATCGGTTAAATTTTGTCTCAACCCCCTCCCAACGGTTTCCAAGGATTTAAATGAAACTTCGAATGTTTTCAATCGAGATAACATATATGTCAACCGCAACTTTTGACCTTGAGAGACATCCCCATGCAAAAGTTGTTTGACTTCTCGCGTCTTACCCCGGATATCATGGAGACTTCGTTGAATTTCCGCTGGTCTTCGATCCATCTTCAAAAGCTCATGCTCTTCCTCCAAACGTTTGAGCCACTGCTTGCACACAAGAGAATTCATCGTGACAAAACTGAGACGTTACTCGTAAGTCTTACGTAACAACTGATGAAAAACCATGGAAAAACCTCGGTTTTATAGTCTAGACAATGATCAGAGGGGTTGGGGGTAAATCATGTGAGAAAAAAAAGACAGACGCGAAAATTTTCGCGAAGGTGAGATAATTTTTTTCTGAAAAGGTGTTCTCAAGATCACTTATCTCGCAACAAAATTGAGTCTGAAAAACTTTCACTTTTTCCCATTCTTGCTTTCTTAACCCTTATCTAGCTGAAATGTTTGGACATAAAGGTAATAAATCATCTAATGTTGAACAGGCTTGGGGAAATTTGAGGGATGCGATGAGAAATGACTGGTACATCAAAAGATGCCGACGATGTTCGGAGCATTATCAAACTACTGAAGGAGATACTTTTGATGGACCGATGCCCATGATAAGGGATTGTATTAAATGTAATAAGTTTTGAAATTAAAAAAGCACTGTTTTTTTTAAATAATATTTATTCATGTAATTTCTTAAAACTAATACATTGTAATTTTGAAAAATTTCATCAATAAAAAAAATAAAATGGAAATGTTGTTTTTTTCCTTTGTCCTCTAAGAAGCTTCCTACGCCTCCTCAGTTGGTTTCAAGAACTGGCCTAGAATGAAATCGTTGTATGGGCCACCCAAGAACTTCAGCTCCATTTTACCCTCCGAAACAAGTATCTGGAAATTTTCTCATTCCTCCGGTTCAGTATTGAAATAATTGGTTGCTCTTTTTGTCACGAAGACTGCATGCTCCCCATCCAAATGGAAAATCACACTTTCCCCGAATTTCGTTTTTGCCTTCTGAACGGCGGTGATGGCGTAGATTTTTTCTGGCTCCAACTCTGCCATTTTCTTAAGAGGAAGATTCTCCCTCTTTGAGACACTGTTGAATTTTTCAAAGTTCATGCTTCTGGTGTTGCGATGTTGGTCTTCTGGAGATCTGAGCACAACAATTCAATGTCACTTTTCAACTTCAATTGAATGATTCTCTTCAATTGGTCGATATCTTTCAGCAGACGCTCAAGTCTATGTTTCAACTCACGAGTTTTGTTCAAAGCTTGCTGTCGTCGGATGAAGTACTTCTTCATGAGGAGGGTGAAAAATACTGATGCTGTGCCCTTGAACTTGGCGTGTTATATAATTCTTCCCCCCACTTCTTCATAGTTTTCTCAATAGAATCAGGAGAGGGGGTTGCTTTAAAAAAGTGACAGTTTTTCTCAACCTTGCATGTCATCTGAACATTTCCTGGAATTGCCCTCAATCTCTGCTGTGATGACTCAACCTTCTCATCTCAGGAATGTCACACTTTCTCTTTTCCAGGTATAAAAAAATGATTTATGACCTTTTGCACTTACCCTTGCGATGATGACTCATTCTTATCTCAGGAATGTCACACTTTCTCTTTTCCAGGAATTGTACAAAAAAATGATTTATGACCTTTTGCACTTAACCATTGCTGTGATGACATTCTTCTTATCTCAGGATTGTCACACTTTCTCTTTTCCAGGTATAAGAAAAATGATTTATGACCTTTTGCACTTAATCCTTGTGATGATGACTCATCCTTCTTATCTCAGGTACAATCTCAAAAATGTTAAAAGCCATTATGCCCCCCCCCCCTCCTCTTGCAACATTCAGTTTTAGGAGTCGCGAATTAAACCGCGAATTAAAACAGCGAATTAGAACCACGAATTCTAACCGCGAATTAAAACCGCGACTTGATTAATCCCACCCCACCACCCACTCGCGGGGGCCTTTTCCATAGCTCTTGCCCCCCCAGGATAGACGAAACGTAGAATTCGCGGATTAAAACGCGAATTAAAATCACGAATTAATTAATCCCATCCCACCACCCGCTCGCGGGACCCTCCAGTCCCTAGAATCGATGAAATGTAACATCCGCGAATTAAACCGTGAATTAAAATCTCCAAAATTGAAAATCTCAAATTCGAATCAAAACTGTGAATCAAAACCGCGAATTAAAACCGCGAATTAAACCCGCGAATTAAAACCGCGAATCAAAACCGCAAATTAAAACCGCGATTTGATTAATCCCACCCCACCACCCACTCGCGGGGGCCTCTTCCGCAAGTCTCCAGCGCTCGCCCCAGAAACGTTGCCCCAGAACCCGTCTGATACATCTACTGATGCATTGGAGCAAAAGAGGCCATATACTGGTAGCGGAAATAGACAAGTGATTCTCCAACATGACAACGCTCGACCGCATGTCGCCAAAGCGACTAAGGATATTATCTGTGAATTAAGATGGGAGGTTCTCCCTCACGCAGCTTACTCGCCTGATCTCGCCCAATCCGACTACCACCTATCTTGGTCTCTTCAACACCACCTAGCTGATGAGCACTTCAAAACAATCGACGAGGTCCGAAAAAGCATCGATGAATTTATTGATTCAAAACCGCCAAGTTTCTTTTACGGAGAAATTCGTCAGTTGCTAGTGAGGTGAAGTAAAGTCATCAAAAATAATTGGGAATATTTCGACCGTTAAATGTCTTTTTGTTTTTTTATAATAAACTCTGATTTTCATGAAAAAAATCACCTTAACAATTTGTACACCTAATAGTATGTTTGCTCCCTGGAGGGATGAAATATTCGGGACAGAGCGGAAAATTTTTACATAGTTCATGCAATTCTTGACGATATTCCAAATCCATTTCAAGGATATATCCGACTGGAGAATCATCTGCAGCAATTAAAATTTCTACAGAACCAGTAGCAACCCATTCAAATGAATCACATGGCAAACTGATACTCATAGCGGCCCCATATAAATTGTTCAGATCGACTGTAATGGTTAGGTGGGTGAGGTGTTGCTCCGGCGGACATCCAAGCTAAGCAACGTTGAGCTGGGTTAGTACTTGGATGGGTGATCGCTTAGGAACACCTCGCTCGCACAAGAATTACGGGCGGTAGGCACAGTGTAGCGGCCTAGTGTCTCCATCTAGTCAGTGTGACAGATGGATACATTAGAGCACTGCACAATCGGCCGGCTATGCGACTGGGGTTTTACATGGTTTCCCGTGCAGTCCTAGCTCGAATGGGGCACAGCTAAGAGTAAGACGGCCATGATACCGTAGATAACAATGGGAGGAAAAGTAAAGGAGGGGAGGCAGGCTGGAGGAGGGGTTTCAAATCGAGAACTACTTCGATAAAACCAATGAAATAGAAAAATTTAAAAAAAAATTAAAAATTACAAATTGTTCACATCATAATACATCAAATATGATGTTTCTGACGAGGGATCATAACATTTATAACCCATGAATGGATTATTAGCATGGGCATATCTGTTTGAACATTGTGATATTCCACCTCTAATACCTATTTCAATGAATAATATCATTTCTGGATCTGTAAAAAGCTCTAAATTCACCTTTGCATATTTCAGCATAGCATCAAAGGTTAATATACGTGTTGTATAATAATGCAAAGAGTCTAATTCATAAGTGGAAAGGCAATTACGTCGGAAAATTTGAAAAGTGTCAACTAACAATAAGAGATCAGTTTGTAGGTAGAGATCTGAATACTCCCTCAACGTTTTGATATTGAATTCACTCCAAACATTAAGAGCATGTTGATCATCTTCATCAGATAACTGCTCATCAGTCAATTGAGAGTGAAACCCTTCTTTTCCAGGCAATTCGGTTTCATCCCATTTACCCCAATCATCCACATGTGGACGTGCGCATGAAAAGGGACCATTTTGTCGATACGGTGTTATGTATACTCTGATAATATTGATAACATTTCGCACATTTTGAGCTCAAAATAATCTTCATGGGGTCAAAAATGACGTCGTTGGTGAAGATGGAACAAAAATTTAACATCGGTGCGCATGGGAGTTGTTGAGACAAAAACGTGGATATCTCGGAAACTAGAATCCTTTTTCATGTAGAAGTCCACATATATTCAAAGGGAAATACCCCCTTTCTACACAACAGATTGAATTTAGTAGAATCAGGTTGATATTTTCTTGTTATTTCTTTATGATCGTTATCAAGTTAATTCGCGAATCTCTCACGACTACTACCCATGTGTGATGCCCAGAATTTTTATAGGAAAATTAAATGAAAAATAATATATATATGTATATATAGACATAATGCAAATTAATAAGTCAAATAATTGACGAAACATTTCATTACTTAAACTCAATAAATCCAAAAACAATGGAATTGAGAGCATCATTGATGCCTCACTCAACATGGCCCCTTTTCTCAATATCAAAATTTGCAAATGGAGGAATGGTTGAGAAACAATGAAACAAAAACCCCAAAAACCGAGTGAACTACTTTCCTGAAGACGATTTAAAAGTGGGAAAAATCATACATTTTCTGCCCATTAAAAATTGACTTGTTGGAGCCCCCACGTGTCAAGTGGCTCGTAAAAACCAATAAAAACTCCAGAAAAATCAAAATTGATCAGCCTTGAAGCAGCGACGGAGTAGTAANTTGATGGACCGATGCCCATGATAAGGGATTGTATTAAATGTAATAAGTTTTGAAATTAAAAAAGCACTGTTTTTTTTAAATAATATTTATTCATGTAATTTCTTAAAACTAATACATTGTAATTTTGAAAAATTTCATCAATAAAAAAAATAAAATGGAAATGNTCAAAATTGATCAGCCTTGAAGCAGCGACGGAGTAGTAATGTTATTATTACTGCATATTTTTCATTAATTTCTCTGGAAGTTAGCTTTCTGATCGTTTCTTCAAATGTAGCGTTTCAAATTCCTTCAAGTAGCTAATANTTTTAAATAATATTTATTCATGTAATTTCTTAAAACTAATGCATTGAAATTTTGAAAAATTTCATCAATAAAAAAAATAAAATGAAAATATTGTTTTTTTCCTTTGTCCTCTAAAAAGCTCCCTACGCCTCATCAGTTGGTTTCAAGAACTGGCCTAGAATGAAATCGTTGTATGGGCCACCCAAGAACTTCAGCTCCATTTTACCCTCCGAAACAAGTATCTGGAAATTTTCTCATTCCTCCGGTTCAGTATTGAAATAATTGGTTGCTCTTTTTGTCACGANACAAAATGAGTTGAAAATGAATCTTATTTAATTTAATAGAATGATAAACACTCAATTATACATGATACACTGAGAAAAAAAGTTACTTTTGCCAAGGAATCATTTTCTTGGGAGAAGAATTTATTCTTTTAGGAGCGTATTTCTCCAGGCCAGTCATTATCAAGGAGTCCAAGTCCACCTTTAAATATTATAATTATGTTGAATTATGGAATGATTATATTACATATGACCTTGAATGAACTCCATTGACAATTATTAACCTTCAAAATTATTCCAAATTATTATACGTTAGAAAATCTCGAATTTGAAAAAAATCGACAAATAATGAAGCGTGTTCATTTAAGGTCATATGTAGCATAATCATCTCATTATTCCACATAATTGTATTATTTGGAGATGAACATGGACCACCTGGGAATGACTGGCCTAGAGAAATAAGCTCCTAAAGAAATAAATTCTTCTCCCAAGAAAATGATTCCTTGGCAAAAGTAATTTTTTTTCCCGTGTAGAAGGAAATAATTTGTAAAATAACTTTTTCTAAATAATCACAATATTGTTTTCGTCTTCTTCGCATATTCGACAGATATTATCATAACGAATATTTTGACACCAAAAAACCTCTCTACGTCTTACAATCGATGTTTTTAAAAAGTTTTTGAAATGTTTTCTCATGTTTTGAAATGTTTGCCAATGTTTAAAAATGTTTTTCAAATGTTTTCAAATGTTTAGAAATGTTCTGAAAATGTTTTTCAGCTGCATGCAAATGGTTTTTCATATTCATCAATGTTTTCAAATTTCTTTCGAATGTTTTGACTTAAAATGTTTCTCAAATGTACGCAAATGTTTTTTAATGTTCTTAAATATTGGTTCCGAATGGAAACATTGTAATCATTTAAATTTAAGTTGTCGATTTTTCTTGATATATTGAACCATTATGATTCAAAAAGTCCAAGAGTGCAATTTTTAAACCACATCCATACTTTTTTTTTTTTTTTTTTTTTTAGAGGTTTAGGAAAATCTTTGAAAGATTCTGGTAAAGTGATGTTGAAAACCAGATCTGGGATTTTTACCCAGTAAAAACCCTGTTTTCCTCTTTCTACCTCTAATCGTCCGTACCCATGACCCTCGTGGCACCACCGTTAGGTATTACTTCACGAGGAGGGCTTTAGATATTTGCTCTTACTCATGCATTTCTACTTTATGTACGTCCTCCTGCCTCACTAAGATGTTATGCGTGGATAGAAGGTTCCAAAAAGAGATTTCTCACCTATGTCGCGGCTTTGCGTGCTCGTTCCTCGGTTCTGAGCTCCTTCAGGACGTTCGTCGCGAAGTCACTCGTCGCGTCCCAGGCTGCCCGTGATGACAGCATACTTTCCACCAGATTCTCGGGTGACAGTTCCTTTCCGAGCTCTGTCTCCCAGGTGCTCCGGATGTCACTGTAACGGGGGCATCTGAAAAACACATGCTCCGCATTTTCTGCAACTCCTGTGCGGGTGGGACATTCTGGGGAATCTTCATGCTTGAATTTGAAGAGGTATTCTCGGAAGCATCCGCGCCCTGAAAGCATTTGATACAGATAATAATTTATTTCTCCATGAGTTCGACTTACCCACGCGGCTACGTGTGGAATTAGACGATAGGTCCATCTTCCCTTGGTCGAATTCGTCCACGTCTCCTGCCATCGGTTTAAACTGTGACGCCTCTCCTCAGCCGCCAGTTCTTCGACGCCTATCATTTTCGTTGCGAGCGATCGTTTGCGCCTATACAGCGATCTTCGCTCCTCAGCCAGAACCTCAATGGGCAACATTCCTGCGATGACACATACCGCGTCTTGAGAAACCGTCCGAAATGCACTCGCAACTCGAAGAGCACCAAGTCGATAGACTGGTGCGATCTTGCGTTGCGCTTCCTGCAGCTGTAATATATCTCCCCAAATGGGAATTGCATATATGAGCACCGAAGTCATCACTGAAGACAACAGTGCTCGTCTTCTTTGCTTGGGTCCCCCAATATTGGGCATGAGGCGAGACAAGGTGGATCTCACACCAGATGCTTTGGTCCCCACATGCTCCGCTTGCTGCTTGAAGTTCAGTCGTGCATCGATCATCACCCCCAGGTATCGGATGAATGGCTGGGAGGTGATTTCACAAGACCCGACTGTCAGCGTGATTGTCTCGATCTTCTTCCTGCTGGTGATCAATACGGCTTATGTCTTCTGTTCCGCTAGGTTCAGTCCAACAGAATCCATTCAGCAGCGGATCGTCTCGAACGTTGCGCTGAAAACACGTTTCATGTCTTCTAGGTACTTCCTTACAATGACCACCGCCACGTCATCCGCAAATGCCACCAACTTGGTCCGCCGAGGCATGCTCAACTTCAGCAGCCCATCGTACATGATGTTCCACAAGAGAGGACCCAGTACTGACCCTTGGGGTACTCCTCCTGTCACCTTGTACTTCCTGGGACCGGACTCTGTGTCGTACTTTAGGACCCTTCCGCTGAAATAGCTGCTGACCATTCTCTGCAGGTATCCTGGTACATTCAATTTGTCAAGAGCCTCCATAATGCAGTCCCACCTGGCTGAATTGAAAGCGTTCTTGATATCTAGCGTCACCACTAAACAGTACTCCTTGGTGCCATTTAGCCACCGTTCTCCTGCAATCGCTTCCCTCGCGGTTTCGACAACAAGGTTGATGANAAGGTTGATGGCATCGAGTGTGGATCGGCCTTTCCGGAAACCATACTGACTTTTGGCGAGGATGGGTTCCCCTGCAGCCTTTATCCTCTGGTGAATAATACGCTCGAGAATCTTACCCACAGTATCGAGCATGCAAAGAGGACGATAGGATGAAGGTTCGTCCGGTGGTTTATTCCCCTTTGGGAGCAATACCAGTCTCTGCTGCTTCCAGACGGCAGGGAAGATGCCTTCTGTGAGGCACTCGTTGTAGACATCTAAGAATTGTTCTGGTATCGTGTGAATGGCCAGTTTCAACGCGACATTTGGAATTCCATCCAGCCCAGGAGCCTTGGAGTTTCCCACTCTTTTGCAGGCCTCCATCAACTCCTCCCTGGTGATCTTCGGAACAATTTCTCCTTCCCATTGTTCAGTATTGCGGCGAGATTCTGGTTGACCCGGAAACAGCCTCTTCACAATTTTGTTCAGGAGCACCGAGCACAATGGTGATGGTATTGATTGACTTTTAAGTCGTGTCATCACCACCTTGTACGGCCTCCCCCATGGATCGTTCTCTACCTCGCTGAGGAGCTCGCTCCAGCATTGTCTCTTGCTGTACTTGATGGCTTTGCTGAGCTTCCGCCGTGCCTTCTTGTACTGCATCTCTAGCCTCTGGAAGTTAGGACTATTCCTACCACGCTGAGATGACCTCCTAGCTGCGTTACACTCCTTCCGCAACACAGCGATGGTATCATTCTACCAGTACACCGGTGGCTGTCGATTCGTTGTTCTTTTCCTCGTCATAGTGGCGTCACAGGCTTTGCTCACTGTCCTCATAATATCCTGTGCCTTCGCAGTCGCGTTTACCCCAACAATAGGATGGCCGTCTAATGCCACCGAATATGAGCCCGGATCGAATGTGCTCACTCGCCAGCCAATGCTATTGGTTTTCTTCGCTGTTAATGCGACTTTCTGGTCAGAACATATCTCCCAGAGTATTGCTCGGTGGTCACTCGCCGTGTAGATATTGCTCACGCTCCACGAGTAGTTTCTCTTGGCGAGAGCACCACTCACGAAGGTAAGGTCCACAGTTGAGCTCTTCTCTCTTTTCACGAAAGTCGGTTCGTCGCCAGTATTCAGCAGGACCACGTCTAACGATGACATAGCTTCTAGCAAAGCTTGTCCTCTGGCGTTTGTCCCCTTACTTCCCCAATCAACTGCCCAGGCATTGAGGTCCCCGGCTATTGCCACGGGAAAGCGCTGCTTCGCATCCTCGGTCAGTCTATCTAAGAAGTCCGTGAACTTATCAAAGGAAAGACTTGGCGGGGCGTAACAGCTGTAGAAGTGAATTCCATCAACTTTAGCCTTTATGAAGCCCTCTTGTGCGTTATCTCCTGTGATGTTCTGGAAAGAACGATCCCCACAAGCCCAGATTACCGCCTTCCCACTGGCGTCGTTAATCCAGGCTTGAGTGCCAAGGTGTCGGTATGGCTCCGAGACGATCACCACCTCTATCTTCAGCTCCCGCACCGTCTGCATGAGCAGATCATGTGCGGCCTCACAGTGATTGAGGTTGAGCTGTAGTATCCGCATTACCGTTTACTCTTCATCTTCTGGAGTGCCTCAGTGAAGACAGGGCATTTGCCGCTACCAGCAATATGGGCACAGTTCTTAGTTTGGAGCAACGAGCTTCCTTCTCACAGGTGGCGGCCTTGTGTCCGACTTCTCCACACTTTGTGCAGAGTTTTGCCCGGTCCACTTCACTCTTGCACTTGATGGCGAGATGACCATAGTGCCAGCACTTGAAGCACTTGACCAATCTCTCCACCCTTCGGATCCGGCAGTTTACCCATCCTATGCGAATCTTGCCCCGTTCGCCTAGGACTTTCTTCGCGACCGCTGCAGCCACCGTCACGGATGCAGTCTGGGTTCCTCCGTAGGCCTTGCGCAAAGACCTGATCGCGTCGGGGGGGATTTGACAATCCACCCCAGCTGCGAGTTTCAGGGCTTCAAGCACCTCTTCCTTCGTCGTCAGCTCGTCGAGATCTTTGATCTCGAGATCCTCCTGTGGCCCTTTACTGAGGACATCAGCCTCGTTTCCAAGGAGCTCGGCTATCGCCTTGTGTAAGCTATCAGATTCGTTCTCCTTATCCTTCGAAAGGATGATCAGCATATCTCCCGTGGTCGTTCTGCGAACTTTGTCAACGCACTCACGAGCCTGCTCGGAAGATATCTGCCCCTTCACTCGTTTGAGCACCTCCGAATACTGCTGCTTGTCCTTCATGCGTACAATCAGAGCATTTGGCCTCGTCACCGGTACCCTTTGCTTCTTTTTCTTCTCCTCGTTCTTATTAGGCTTTTCTGACCGTTGCAGCTGCCTCTCCTTTCTGGTCTTGACCTTCTCCCAGTTCGACGACGCTGCAGGTGCATCCTTCTCCTTGCTCTGGACCTGAGCAACCTTCGTTTCATCTTTTTTCTTCTTCTTGGGGTCCTTGGTGTCCGTCGGTGGTGATTCTCGCGACTTCCTCTTCATCCTGGAAACCTTGCTGTTGTCAGAAAGAGCTGAGTTCCCCTCCTCAAACTCTGAGTCCATCGAGGTCGCAGTATATTCAGACAACGTCCGCGTTCGCCCTAAAAGCAATGATGCTGGTGTGACCAACATTTGCCTTGTCTGCCCTGCATGTCCGCCTAATTGTCTCATCCGTTTAGCTGAGGTGCTGATGGAGCTCACCAACTCTCGGGCCTGAGCGTTGATGCTCCTCTTCTCCTTCATGTAGTTCATCAAATCAGCAATAAGCTATTCATGCCTGTCCCACATTTTCTCCTTCTTTCTGGCTGCGTCAGTTGGCTCCAATTTCTGAGTCAAGTTGCCCTGCTCCACCTCTTCAATTTTTTTGTTTGTATTTGCTTCCATCTTGTTCCCACGAGTATCTAGGGAAATAACGGACCACCTCAGTAGAGCCCCGGTTACTGAGGCTAGGCCACTTAATACACCTGGAGTTGGACCCGGTGCCCCAGGGCCACCGTTTGCGACGCCAATTACCCCTGGCGCCTTCCAGAAATCAGCACGGTGAACACTTTAACATTGGGGGGTTTGAACTGCTTCTTTGTTCGGGAAAATCCCTTAAGCCCCTCCACTGTCGTCAAGGTCCTGCAGTTCCTAGGAGGGGAACAACATCCGTATGTATGTATGTATGTGCGTACGTATGTAAACAAATTTTGCTTCGATTCTTCGCTAATGAATCGATTGCATTGAATCTTTTTTCCCTCCAATGTAGGTATTCTTGAGCCCTATCAATCGCCATTAATTAAAATTCAATTCATTCATTACTTCTTAAAATTTTTGAATTTTTCCAAATATTTTTTTTTCACGATAACTAAAAAAAAATATTTTCAATTAATTGAATGATCGCTTAAAAAATTAGTTTGGATACGCTTTTGACCGAGTTCGAAGATAAAGGCGATATCAATAATCGTTATATATTTGCAAGTTTGCAAATGTTCTGTAATTTCTGAAAATCAGGATTCTGGGGATACCTTTGGACATCATGCTTCATTTGAATTCAATTATAGCTTAAAATACTTGTTTTAATGCAATCAATTCGACGTTAAAAGATGATTATGATAGCTTTATTAGTTCATTTGATAGTTTATGATGATTGTTGAACTGGAGATTTATGGAACACGTTACATCTACGGTCTAGCGTAGATGTTCTGTAGATGTGTGTAAATGTGCTTTTTTGGGCCTAAAAAGCATGAAAATGATCGAAATAAAGTGGAATAATCATTGGGAAGTTAATTATCAGAAGATTAGTGTCAGTTATCACTCATTGAGTTTTTTTAATGAATTTGAAGAAATTACTGCTAGTGTACTTAATGCCACTAGAACGTCGTGTGGGGGGGATTCCGCGAAATGGCGGCAGCGCCGAATTACCGAGTAGGTCGGTCAAGACAGCAGCACAGCAGCAGTCGCAGGCCAGCCGCCTGCCGAATAAGTCGACAGTGGGATTGCATCGGCCGATTTTTAAATTAATTGTTTAATGATTAATCAAACAATTGATTTTTGATGTGTCATTCTCAGAGGACGCACGGGGGGGTCGAATTTTTGGTTCTGTGATGAGGGGTGAGAGGAATTATTTTTCTGACCCTTAATTGCATTGAGTGAAGTCCTCGGGGGCGGGGGGATTTTTTTGACCTTTCTGACCCTAAATCGAATTGCTAAGCGTGCGAGGGGGGGGGGAATTTTTCCTGATCCTTCTGACCCTCAATCACATTGTGGTAAGGATGCAAAAGGGACAGGATATTTTTCTGATCTTTCTGACCCTTAATCGCATTGTGGGAAGCCCAAGGGGGGGAGGGCGAATTTTTCCTGATCCTTCGGACACTAAATCAAATTGGGAAGGTCCGAGGGGAGGAGGCTTTTTTTCAGACCCTTCAGACCCGAAATCTGATTGTGGCGGGTCCGAGGAGCGAGGAGAATTTTTTTTGACCCTTCTGACCCTAAATCGGATAGTTGAGTGTATGGGCGGGGNGGGGGGGGGATTTTTTTGACCATTCTGACCCTAAATCGGACTGTACAGGATCCGAGGGGTAAGACAAATTTTTTTCCTGAGCCTTCTGACCTTAAATGACATAGTTGCGAGTGCGACGCGAGGGGGGAATTTTGGGTCCTTTTCGAGGATGCAAGGGGGAGGGGATTTTTTCCTGTCCCTTCTGACCCTTAACCGCATTGTGGGAAGCCCAAGAGGGTGAGGGGGAATTTTTCATGACCTTTCGAACCCTAAATCAAATTGCGAAGGTCCGAGGGGGGGGGCTTTTTTCTGACCCTTCAGACCCCAAATCTGATTGTGGAGGATCCGAGAGGCGAGGGGAATTTTTTTTGCCCCTTCTGACCCTAAATCGGATAGTTGAGTGTATGGGCGGAGGGGGGGGGGGGATTTTTTTGACCATTCTGACCCTAAATCAGACTGTGGAGGATCCGAGGGGTAAGGGAAATTTTTTTTCTGACCCTTCTGACCCTAAATCACATAGTTGAGAGTGCGATGGGGAGGGAGGAATGCTGGATTTTTTGTTGAGGATGCAAGGGGGAGGGGATTTTTTCCTGACCCTTCTGACCCTTAATTGCATTGCGGGATGTCCAAGCGTGGGGGGAATTTTTTTTTCTGACCTTTCTGACCTTAAATCGAATCGCGAAGGGTCCGAGGGGGGAGGGCTTTTTTTTACCCTTCAGACCCCAAATAGGATTGTGGAGTATCCAAGGGGTGAGGGGAATTTTTTCCTGACCCATCTGACTCTAAATCGGATAGTTGCGGGTGCGATGAGAGGGGAGGAGGAATTTTTTGCGACCCTTCTGTCCCTTAATCGCAATGCGGAATGTCCACGGGGGGGGGGATTATTTTTGATCCTTCTGACCCTAAATCATATAGTTGAAGGTGCGATGTGGAGGGGGGAATTTTGGGTTCTTCGTTGAGGATGCAAGAGGAAGCGGATATTTTTGTAGCGAAGCTACTTATTAATCGTTCGAATTATTTCACTATATTGTATTCGCACCGGCTTAGCAGCCGAATACTTGACTACGTCACCCCGTGACGATTCNCTACTTATTTATCGTTCGAATTATTTCACTATATTGTATTCGCACCGGCTTAGCAGCCGAATACCTGACTACGTCACCTCGTGACGATTCGTCATATTTCGGGCACCCTCGATCGGATGATCTAATTGCCTATATCGTGGCGAGAGACAGATTCGTCATAGCTCTCAAGGTGTAAACATCGACACATTCGGTGTGAATAAATTCCATTCGATTTCTACCGTTATGACGCGTGTTATAATTTCATCAACCTGTCCAACATTCCCGAGTATCCCACAAGTGGTGACCCCGACGTGATCCTTTTAACGTGATCAATAAAATTATCGTTTTAACGTGTTCAGAGTGAAATAGTTGCCGTTAAAATTAAAGTAATTTTCGATCGCGTGGTTTTCGTGGATCATTCGAGAAGCGTTGGATTTTTCGACACGTGCTCGGTAGCGTTATATCGTTCAACGCGCTTGTGTTACCGCGTGTGATATTTTGTGCATCGTGGTGCATCGCTGAGCACCCAGAGACGTTGTGCTGCACCGTGAAAATTATCACGAACAATTTCGCCGTGATTAGTGCACTTTTAGACGATTTTAGTGATTTTTCAGCAAAATGCCTGACGAGCCCGACACAACACAGGCATTGAGACGCCTCGTGGTTCGACCGGCACCATTTTCTGCCGAACGCCCGGAGCTTTGGTTTGTTCAACTCGAAGGGCAATTTCACCTCGCAGGTATCGAAAATGAACTCGACAAATTCCACATGGCTGCCGTCCACCTCGACACGCATGCCGCAGCTGAGGTTCAGGACATCATACTGCATCCACCTGCTCAAACTCCATGTAAGGCATTAAGAGAAGCCCTCGTGGAGAGACTCACGGCTTCACAGGAGACAAGACTACACCAACTCCTGGACAAAGAGGTTCTCGGTGATTGTAAGCCCTCATAATTTTTAAGACATTTAAAATCTCTTATCGACAATATTCCAGAAAATATTCTGAAAACAAAATGGCTGTCACGCTTGCCAGCAAATATTCAATCAATTTTAGCGACGCAAGCAGATTCCACACTAGACAAAATGGCGACATTGGCCGATAAATTAATGGAAATATCGTCTCCACCAATTATTAACGCCATTTCTCCAGGCGCTGATCCAGCCGTTGCCGCCCTGGAACAGAGGTTTTCGCGTCTCGAACTTTGCATTTCTGAACTAGCGAACGCAATAAAAAACGAACGCTCCCGCTCTCACTCACGTTTCAAGTCTCGTTCAAGGCCTCGTTCAAAGTCATGCAGTCAAAGATACGAAAAATGCTGGTATCATTTCAAATTTGGTGATCAAGCCACTCGATGCAGGCCTCCTTGTTCAATGTCAACGGGAAACGAACCGTCGGATCGTTAGTGGCGGTAAACGATCCAATCTTCCGCTCACACCGCCTATTCGTGTGGGAAATTAATACCAAAGTCAAATATTTAATCGATACCGGCGCGGATTTGTGCNCTCACACCGCCTATTCGTGTCGGAAATTAATACCAAAGTCAAATATTTAATCGATACCGGCGCGGATTTGTGCGTATATCCACGAACGCTTTTCCCTGGCAAAAATAAGGCAACGGAGTACATGTTGTACGCAGCAAATGGCACACGGATACACACATACGGCTGTACTGTCCTCTCGCGCAATTTCGGCCTCAGAAGGGATTTTTCCTGGCGTTTCACTATTGCAGATGTCGAAAAGCCAATTATCGGCGCAGATTTTCTCGGCCATTTTGGACTTTTACCTGATTTACAGAACAATTGTCTATTAGATTCAGCAACCGGTTTATCGACGCGATGTATAGCGTTATTATCGAATATCGTTTCAACAATTAAAGTTTACCGGCCGACCGAATCGTCTTGGACAGATCTACTTGCCGCATTCCCGTCAATAACTAAACCGGATGGAAATTTTCAATTTACAAAACACAACGGTCCATCATGTCGCAACAACGCCCGGATTTCCTATATCGAGTAAAGCTCGTCGTCTCGCCCCAGANATCTACTTGCCGAATTTCCGTCAATAACTAAACCGGATGGAAATTTTCAATTGACAAAACACACAACGGTCCATCATATCGCAACAACGCCCGGACCTCCTGTATCGAGTAAAGCTCGTCGTCTCGCCCCAGACAAATTAACGATCGCACAACAGGAATTTCAGAAAATGATGAAGCTAGGTATCGCTCGTCGTTCAAAGACCCCCTGGTCTTCACCGCTGCACCTGGTGCCCAAGAAATCTAGCGATTGGCGACTCTGTGGAGATTATCGCGGAATTAACGCTCGTACGATACCTGATCGATATCCAGTTCGCGTACTAGAAGATTTTACCGCCAATCTCGCAGGCAAAAAGATATTTTCGACTGTCGATCTCGTTCGTGCTTTCAATCAGATTCCTGTCGCTCTGGATGACATCTGCAAAACAGCAATAATTACGCCTTTCGGTTTATTCGAATTNACGATCGCACAACAGGAATTTCAGAAAATGATGAAGCTAGGTATCGCTCGTCGTTCAAAGAGCCCCTGGTCTTCACCGCTACACCTGGTGCCCAAGAAATCTGGCGATCGGCGACCCTGTGGAGATTATCGCGGACTTAACGCTCGTACGATACCTGATCGATATCCAGTTCGCGTACTAGAAGATTTTACCGCCAATCTCGCAGGCAAAAAGATATTTTCGACTGTCGATCTCGTTCGTGCTTTCAATCAGATTCCTGTCGCACCGGATGACATCTGCAAAACAGCAATAATTACGCCTTTCGGTTTATTCGAATTTCCATTCATGACGTTTGGACTTCGAAATGCTGCGCAGACATTTCAGCGATTTATCGATGAAGTAACACGAGACCTAGATTTCGTTTTTCCGTATATCGACGACATCTTAGTTGCCTCTAAAGACCCCGAAGAACATAAAAAATACCTTCGTCTCCTATTTCAACGCTTGGGAGAGTATGGAGTTGTCATCAATACCGCCAAATGCCATTTCGGAGGACCAGAAGTCGACTTTCTCGGTTATCGCGTAACGGCGGAAGGAATTCGTCCGCTTCCCGAAAAAGTTGAAGCTATCGTCAACTTTCCTCGACCAGAGAAAATTAAGAAGTTACGTGAATTTCTCGGCATGATTAACTTTTATCGGAAATTTGTTAAAGGTGCTGCAACAACACAGGCACCCCTTCATGAATTTCTTCAAGGTTCTAACGTAAAAGGGTCACATCCAGTTCCGTGGACTACAGAAGGACAAGCCGCCTTCAATGCCTCTAAGAAACAACTGCAAGACGCAACGCTGTTAGTGTACCCAGATACGTCACTACCGTGGGCTGTTTTTACCGACGCGTCCGAATTTGCTATCGGCGCCGTTCTTCAACAGCGCAGAGGTACCGTCTGGGAGCCGCTCGCCTTCTTCAGTAAGAAGCTTCAACCTTCCCTGAGGAAGCGATGCCCATACGACAGAGAGCTCCACGCAATTTATGAAGCAGTTCGTAAGTTCAGGCACATTTTTGAAGGTCGTGACCATTTATACANGACCATTTATACTGATCATAAACCGCTGCTGCATGCTTTCAAACAAAATCCTGATAAAGCAAATCCTTGGCAGTTCCATCGCCTTGATTTTATCGGTCAGTTTTCAACAGATATTCAGCATGTCGCAGGTAAAGATAACGTTGTTGCCGACGCCTTATCGAGAATCGAAGCCATATCCACAGCAATCTCGACGGCCGAACTAGCACAGGCACAAGCAGCAGATGCCGAACTCCAAGAACGTCTGCAAGACCCGAATGGCGTCCTTCAACTACGACCTATTAACATGCCAGAGAGTCCAACTCCAATTTACTGTGACGTCAACGATCAGCTGATTCGTCCCTATGTACCATTACCGCTACGTAAGAGAGTTTTTGACACTCAGCATAGCGTCAGTCATCCAGGGGCTAACTCATCAACTCAGCTGGTTGCTCAACGTTTCGACTGGCCGAGTTAAAAAAAAAACTGTCGTCTTTGGACTCGTGCATGTCTCGCATGCCAGAAGAATAAAATTTCACGACACGTGGCATCGCCGATTCAAGACTTTCCCGGGGGAAGAACAAGACGCTTCGAACACATTCATGTCGACATCATCGGACCATATGTACCGTCCAGAGGTTACCGTTATTGCCTGACAATAATCGACAGATTTTCACGTTTCCCGGAAGCATTCCCGATTTCCGACATTACCGCTGAGACTGTTGCCGGTATGCTCTACGCAAACTGGATTTGTCGTTATGGCGTTCCGCTTCGGATCACGACAGATCAAGGGACACAATTCGAGAGCCAACTCTTCAACGCTCTCGCTCGACGTACAGGCAGCAGACATATTCGCACGACGGCGTTTCACCCGCAAGCTAACGGCATGGTGGAACGTCTACATCGCCAAATCAAAGCAGCAATACGGTGTCACGAGAGTCCTCATTGGGTAGATACCCTCCCCACCGTGCTTTTTGGAATTCGTTCAGCGTGGAAAGACGATCTTAACGCCACATCTGCCGATATCGTATTTGGAGAGCCACTTCGATTACCAGGAGAATTTCTCGCTCCTGCTCCGAACAATGGCCTACCGGCAGTAACGATTGCCGACAGACTCAGAAACCACTTCGCTGAGCTCGCTCCAGTTTCCGCACACAACACGGCCAACGTAAGGTATTCGTATTTAAAGAACTCGCCTCATGTTCGCACGTTTTTGTTCGTTTAGATGCTGCTCATCATGCATTTACGCCACCGTACGAAGGACCACATCGTGTCATATCGCGACACGAGAAGCATTTCGTCGTCTGGATCAATGGTCAAGAAACTGTCGTATCCATTGACCGTCTGAAGCCAGTATTTTCCATTGCCAAAGACGAAGCAGCCGACGCTGACTTACCGGATGACGACAACGATTCAGACGACACTCTATTACCGTCGTCAGAACAATCGATCCCTGGTACGACACCAGATGCCTCACCCCAACCTGGACCATCTAGACGCAGATCATCATCTTGGGCTCCATCGAATGACGCAAGATCAGGGGCGGCGGAACGTGAAAATTTGAGGTGTGGAGTAAATTTTTTGCGATCAAGGTCAGAAGGATCAAATTGTATTGGTGAAATCATGTAGGTCAACACTAAAAATCAAGCATAGACGTTTTTTTTTTAAATCAAATATTTTTATTAATTAACGTATCAGTCTTTCGCAGTTTTATTGCAAACGTCTCTCTTCTTTTGTTTGTTCGCGAGATAAATTCGTCCATCATCTTCTCTAAATCTAACGTTGAAGCTAACTCTTGGTAGATATGTAAAATTGCAATATTATTCAATCTAGATTGTAACATTGTTGAACGCAAATATGTGTTCAAACGTCTCAAAGTTGAAAATGAACGCTCATTTGTACATGTAGATCCTGGTATAGTTAAAAGTATTTTAATCAATTTTCTGAATTGGGGAATCATGTCTGCAAGCACGGGATTCTCTTTCAAAAAGTTGACGACGTCTTTCAAAGATTCCATTCTCACATTTTGTCGACTAGAAACATCGATGAAAGTGTCACGATGTCTTTCCAATAAATCTCCATCGAAATCAGTCTGATACACCTGAGTTATTCCTTCAACAGCCACTTGGCTCTTCCCAAGAACGAAGTTTTCGCATTCGTCCAAGAAATCCATAGTTTGAGACACAAATCGAGTATTCAATGACATTGAAACTTGATCAAAAACTTCACAGTAAATTCTCCTGTAATATTCCTCTGAACTTTTAAATATGTGTGCCTCACTAACACTGTCTCTGTCCAAACGTTTCGAGATTTTCCGGAGACGTGGAACCTTCGGTTCTTCAATATCAAGGGTACTGATGCTTCCAACAGACTTCTTCCAAATGAATGAAAATCTTGAGTCTCGAGAGGTAGCAAAAATCTGTTTCATCACATCAACTTTCTTATGTGACTCAATCACACATAAATCCACTCGCTGCAGCTCAGCATTAAGAGTTTCAATTTGCTCAAAAATCTCGATCAATAGAGTGAGAAGGAAGAGAAAGTCGAATGATTCCATTTGACGCAAGAATCCTGAAGCTTTCGCAGAAATACTACTATCAACAGTACGATCGGTCCTGAAACCTTCCAGGAATTCCATGATGATTGTGTAGTTGTCACGCACTGTCTTCAAAGATTTCACACGTACACACCATCTATGCATAAAAAAATTAACAGTGTATGAAATGAACGAGGAATTGGCCTCTTCAATATAGATATTTATGGACTTTACCTTGTTGGACAGAATGCAGCCAAATTGAGATTTTCAGAAGACTGTAATTTTGTAAAAGCAACCAACCGCTTAGGTGAATCTCGAAGGAAGTTGATGAGATCTTTGACAGTTCCAAGAAAATTTCTTACACATAATATCTGTTCCATTGCATCCTGAACAACTAAATTTAGAGTATGAGGAACGCAGTGAACATACACAGCACGGGGTTCAACTTTTTGAATTCTTGCCTGAAGACCTGTATTGCGCCCACTCACATTGGCCGCCCCATCGTAACACTGCCCTCGCATATCAGAAAATTTCAAATTATATCGGAGTAATACATCTTCGACGAGATTGAACAATGTTTCAGACTTTGTATTCTCAGTTGAATAAAATCCTGTGAAAATCTCTTCGATAGACAAGTCTGATTGTACCACTCTCAGACAAACTGAAACTTGCTCCACTCTAGAGATATCAGATGTTTCATCTATCATCAGAGAATAATACTGCTCATTCTTAACCATTTCTAAGTTTTTCCTCAAAACCTCGTTAGCCATCATTTTTATGATTTCGTTGACAATATCATGACTGAGCCATTTACCCCCCGATCGATTCAGCCAACTGCTCAACTCAGGCACATCTTCAGCTCTCATTCGTAAGATTTGTAAAAGGTTTCACTGTTCGTCACTAGTATGACCACAAAAAGCAAGACCTTGTCGAGCTAATACAAGAATGGTACTGAAAATTTTCGTCAATGCAATCCTAGCGTCAAGCATTTCTTTCTGCTTGAAGTTTGAAATTTGTTCAGCAATCCCTTTTTTCTTCAGGTCATTTATAGCATTTATTGCGTCTGTATGCAAAGAACTCGATTCGTGATTGCGAAATCGAGATGGTGCGTTGCTCCAGCAACTAAAACCACTCAACACAAACGCCTCGTGTGAAATGCATCCGCTTCTGGAATTTGATGAACTGCTCAATAATAACTTTTTCTCGACAGCTTCTGTACACGTTGAGCACACAACCATATCAGATAAATTAAGAGAAATCCAAGGATGCGATTCTCTCCAACGCTTCCAAGTATTTGACAGCACAGGCAATTTACCTGAAGAAAAAATATGAATGACGAATACAAAAATATTGACAGGAGGGTAGAAAATGAAAAAAACATTCAAGTGTGAGATCAGAATCCTACCAGATGACTTAGATCGATCAGGAATGTTTTCGGAGTCACTTTCAGATTCACTGTTATTATTATTTAATTTTTGTTTCTTCTTTGGCGAATGGTTGTTGTTGAGGTTGGAATTTTCGGAGGTTATGTAGTGTGAAGTGGGGGATTTTCGCTTCTGAGGTTATTCCTCTGCTACTGGTTTGTTCAATGGTATCATAAATTTCCGCATCTTGAAGTACCAGGTGTTTCTCAGACAATAAGATATCCAGGTAGACACTAATACACGCACACTAGTAGCTCGAAAACTCGGGTGAGACCGGTGAGCCAGGTCGAGGGACACGGTGGACGACTGTGTGAGAGTACACATACACACTCGGTACCACGTGGTATTCAGCAAGCTCAATCGGTACAAGCGATTTTCATTTCTTTCAGCGAAAGAAATATAATTAAAAATTGTTTTGGTCAATATTTTCATGATGATCAATAATTGCCAAGAAAATCGTAAAATAAAAGCCATCCCAATTTTTCTGAGGTGTTGACTCAAAACCTGAAAAAAATTGAGGTGTGGAGTACTCCACACGTTCCACTATGGTTGCGCCGCCCCTGCGCAAGATCATCTTTGGACTCAACTCCTCGACCAGTACGAAAACGCGTCAGGTTCAGTCAATAAACTCACTCAATATTCAATTTTCTTTTTTAGTGCCGTTTTAACGCGTATACATTGCCTATATTGTATATATTGTACATAGCTAACTCCCTCTTTTTTTTCCGATACAGAAGGGGAGTATTGTAGCGAAGCTACTTATTTATCGTTCGAATTATTTCACTATATTGTATTCGCACCGGCTTAGCAGCCGAATACCTGACTACGTCACCTCGTGACGATTCGTCCTATTTCGGGCACCCTCGATCGGATGATCTAATTGCCCATATCGTCGCGAGAGACAGATTCGTCATAGCTCTCAAGGTGTAAACATCGACACATTCGCTGTGAATAAATTCCATTCGATTTCTACGATTATAACGCGTGTTATAATTTCATC
>NW_021681068.1:38024-38234 GCF_001412515.2 Diachasma alloeum
GACCCGTCTGACCCTAAACCGAATTTCGAAGGTACGAAGGGGGGAGGGACTGTTTTCCGACCGTTCAGACCCCAAATTGGTTTGTAGAAGATCCGAGGAGTGAGGAGAATTTTTTTTCTTACCCTTCTGACCCGAAATCAGATAGTTGATGGTGCGTTGGCGGATTTTTTTAAACCCTTCTGATCCATTGTGGCATTGTGGGAAGTCCAA
>NW_021681068.1:38271-76715 GCF_001412515.2 Diachasma alloeum
GGGGAGAATGTTTTTTTCCGACCCATCTGAGCTTAAATCGGATAACTGAGGGTGCGATGGGAGGGGAGGGGGATTTTTTTTACCCTTCTGACCCTTAATCGCATTGTGGGAAGTCCAAGGGGGAGAGGAATTTTTTTTTTAATCTTGTGACCCTAAATCGGATAGTTGAGGGTACGATCGAGAGATTTTTTTTACCCTTCTGACCTTTAATCGCATTGTGGTATGTCTAAGGTGGGGGGAGGGGGAATTTTTTTCCGACCCTTCAGACCCCAAATCGGATTGTGGCGGCTCCGAGGGGCGAGGGGAATTTGTTTTCTGACCCTTCTGACCCTTAATCACATTGTGGGAAGTCCAAGGGGGGGAGAGGAATTTTTTTCTGACCCTTCTGACCCTAAATCGAATTTTTGTGCGTTCGACGGGAGGGGGATGATTTTTTTTACCCATCTGACCCTAAATCGATTTGCGAAGGGTGCAAGGGGGTTTGGTGAATTTTTCCTGACCCTTCTGACCCTAAATCGAATTTTTGTGCGTTCGACGGGAGGGGGATGATTTTTTTTACCCATCTGACCCTAAATCGATTTGCGAAGGGTGCAAGGGGGTTTGGTGAATTTTTCCTGACCCTTCTGACCCTTAATCTCATTGTGGGTTGTCCGAGGGGGGGGGGGAATTTTTTTCCTTACCCTTCTGGCTTTAAATCGAATTGCGAAGGGTCCGTGGAGGGGGAGGGGTTCTGATCCTTCATACCCCACATCGGATTGTGGAAGATCCAAGGGGAATTTTTTTCTGACCCTTCTAACCCTAAATCGGGCGGGGAGGGGGGAATTTTGAGTTCTTCGTTGACGGTGCATGAGGGAGAGAATTTTTCCTGACCTTTGTGACTTTTTACCGCATTGTGGGAAGTCCGGGGGGGGGAATTTTTCTTGACCCTTCTGACCCTCAATCACATTGAGGGATGTCCAAGGGGGGCAGAGTTTTTTGACCCTTCTGACCCTTAATTGCATTGTGGTAAGTCCAAGGGGGGTGGGGAGTGTTTTCCTGACTCTTCTAACCCTCAATTACATTGTGGGAAGTCCAAGGGGGGTGGGGAGTTTTTTTCCTGACTCTTATGACCCTCAATTACATTGTGGGAAGTCCAAGTGCTGAGGGAAATCTTTTTCTGACCCTTCTGACCCTAAATTGAATTGCGAAGGGTGCGAGGGGGGGAGAATGTTTCCTGACCCTTCTGACCCCCAATCTGATTGTGGGAAGTCCAAGGGGGGTGGGGAATTTTTCCGAACACTTCTGACCCCAAATCGGCTAGTTGTGGGTGCGACGGTGAGGAAGAGGGGAATTTTGAGGTCCTTGTTGTAGATGCAAGGGGGAGGAGATTTTTTTCGGACCCTTCGTACCCTTAATCTCATTGCGGGAAGTCTAAAGGGGGGGAGGAAATTTTTTCTGACCATTCTGAGCCTAAATCTGATTGTGAAGGCTGAGGGTTACAGGGGGTGACTTTTTTCTATACACTTCTAACCCTAAATCGGACTGCTGATGGTACGATGGGAAGGGGGGATGAATATTTCGGAAACTGTAGACTCTTCTGCCCCTAATAGGTTATTTTAGAAATTGGATGCTCGGCCCCTTCAGGAGGGGGATTTTTTGATAATTGCTGACACTTCTAACCGTCTTGGCCCTGATTCAGATTGTGAGAAAAAAATTTAGGAATCGAGATTGAGTTGGAAATTTTTCACCTAATGACTCATTTTGGAAATTAAGTGCGTGATTGCCGAGGAGGCAATGATTCCCACTTTGTCCATGTGTCTAAAATCACTGATTGTTCCGGCTCAGATGCCCGATACGAACCGACGTTCTATCATTTGAAGTTTCATGATGGGCGACGGGGCTTGCTTAAGCTACATGACGGCCCTAAAGTTAAAAAAAGATTTTTGATCAAGCGCAATGTCATGATGGGAATTCAAATTTTACCAAGAACGGAGGTTTCTACGATTTTCTTCATATATTTTCCTTTCAGGAAAGGAAAAATTGTACGATGAAACGAACTTACCTGTAAGTGAAGTTCGATCGTGATTATATGAAGAGCCTCGTCGAGAGATTTTAATAACTTGTAGGAGTCCGCCTGCGGCTAGATGGAGCCACACGCCTTCAGAGACCATAGAAAAAGTTGGCTGTGGCACCTCGGCGTTGAGGGCTCGCCATCTTATCATTAGTTTAAAGTTAAGCAATAGTGTAGAAAAAATAGAACGGGTTTGGGAAAGCTAATCGGGAGGGACTGAATCTCTCGACGAGGCTCTTCATATAATCACGATCGAACTTCACTTACAGGTAAGTTCGTTTGATCGTACAATTATATTCGAGCCTCGTCTTCGAGATTTTAATAACTTGTAGATGTTCGGAGATCATCCAATTTGTTCTTTTTGTTTGTTTTTTTTTTTTAAATCAAAATCCCAGATTTAATATGAATATGAATATTAAAGAGTTAGTAAATCGCTATAACGCATATCATTTTTCATAAGGTTTTTCTAGGCAAAACTTGTAAAAGTCATTGATAAAATTAAGGTATTCACAACGCTTTTTGCTTTTTAATATGGCTCAGACAAGAAAGAGCCTTAACAGTTTAATTTTGTATTGGTACCATACTCAATAGCCGCAAAACCAATAATAGAATATCATCTAGATAACTGGATGATATGAAGCCTCCGAATCAATACTATTCATGACCGGCCTCATGACTCGCGAAGCGAGAGAACTAGTCGCAATTCCAGATGGGGGTAGGAATTGGAACAAATACCACCCATGCCAAAACAACGGAAGTTTTCATGCTCCACATGTACCGGGGCAGGAAATATACGACTTTGAAGACATTTCCATCCGTGAATGTGTCACAAAGTATTAGTTTTGGAAGGGTTTTCATGTCCTTCAATTGAAGTTATGAGTTCTCATAAATTTGTTCAACCTTTTAATGTGAAAAATTAATCATTGCTGATCATGTGGTTCACCAACAAAAAGTTACACTGAGACGAGGTGATCCTGATAGGATTCTGATAGTAATACAGAGGCCTGTTTATCCGCCCCTCAGGACTGTCCCTTTCAGTTCAGAGATTTGAAATTCTGGAAGAATTACCGATTGGTAAGGGCCAGAATTGAAGAGGCTTTTATGACTCTTCAGTTTCTCTAGAATAAAACTATTAGAACAGTATAATTTCCATTGGGAAGGAAATACTCAAGAATGGCTGCAGAGATTTTTGCCATTACATCTTGCTTGAAGTAAGATAACTCTGGAGACGCTGACGCCGATCGAGAATCATTGGGACTATTGAGGAAATGCCTCCGGTTGGACCTGTTCAACCTGAGGCATGCAAGTTTTTTGAACCGTTTGTTTTAACTCTACGTCTCAAAACAAGCTCCTTTGAATCCAATGAATTTAGATTCTCCTGTAAAGGTGGATAAATCTCCTAACCTTGACACAATTTTGAGGATTTATTTTAATCTTCTCAAGCTTCCCGAAAAATGTGAAGCCATACAAAAATTAAACTGGAGCTGTAGCCTCAAGGGCACTAAAAATTCATTATTTTTCTCGAACCACACAACTTCTGGAAGAGGACTAGATTGTCTAGTTTTTCTTCCTAGAGCAGACTTGGAGGAGTTGCCCCCAATGCTACGAGGGCAAAACCTGCGTCTTTTGAGATTGATTAAAAATTCTTCATCTCTATGGATCAATGGGTCGGTGGAGATAAAAGCAATCTCTGAATTCAGATTCGGTGGATATTTCCATAAATCTGTGTAATTTGTGCATCAACAAATTCGAAGCCAGCCAGAAACTCCAACGAACTTCCAGATCACTCTGAAAAGAGATCTCGGCATCATGAGGCTTCGATGACTCAGGAGCTCTTATATTCCTGAATCGAGTTCAGGTGGAATATTATTTTGCAGGTTTGAGGCCTTGAATGATGCGTCAGGTGCAGATGCAACAATTGCATTTGTAATTGAAGGCTTAGAGCCTTATTTTAATGCGTCAGGCGCAGATGTACCTATTATAATAGTAGTAGAAGGCTTGGAGCCTCAGATCAATGCGTCAAGCGCAGATTTAACTATTGAAATAGTAGAACAAGGCTTGGAGCCTTGGAGCAATGCGTCAAGCACAGATTTAACTATTGAAATAGTAGCATAAGGCTTGGAACCTTGGGTCAATGCATCGAGCGCAGATTCAACTATTGAAATAGTGGAACAAGGCTTGGAGCCTAAGGTGAGTGCGTCAGGCGCAGATGTGTGTAGCACAACAGGATCTGAGCTGCTGCTCGCACTGTCCTGGATGTCAGGAATGAAGATCCATCTGACATATTTATAACAATCTTATTTTTAATTTCCTTGTCCTCGATTTTGTCTCTAGGACCAGGAGAACCTAGTAAAATAAGGTTAGGCTGAGTTGTTCGACAAGGAATAAACTCGGCCTAAAAAAGCCTTTGACGTCGATTGGTTCTGTCTCTAGGATCTGACCCGAGCGTCTAAAAAGCCTGAGAGACATGTAACATCGCTTACCTTTATTTCCAATCGATTATTTATCCAAGGAAAAGTCGATAAGCCAATGCACGTAATATTTCCAATTTCACTATAGATTTCTAGATATTCCACACAATTTATGTGTTTCCTCTTCTTACAATCATCCATGATTTTGGAAAAACTGTAAAAACGGAGAAAAATAGATTATTACAATAAAACAAACTGGAAACTCTGAAAAGCGTGCGTTCCACACGCGCACACATGAAAAAAATAATAAGATGACGAGCCCTCAACCCCGAGGTGCCACAGCCAACTTTTTCTATGGTCTCTGAAGGCGTGTGGCTCCATTTAGCCGCAGGCGGACTACTACAAGTTATTAAAATCTCGAAGACGAGGCTCGAATATAATTTACGTTTCTGGAGACATGTACCAACATTTACATTTACAGTAATAATTTTTATAATATTCATACTATAGCATCTTTATCGGGAAGAATGAATACATTATTTTACAATTCAGTTATTCAGTAAATTTCAACTTGGGAAATGGCTTAAACATTGAAATTGAAGGAATTGGAATACAGAATTAGAAATGGTATTTCGTAATTTGTAACATCCATACAATCCCATTTTTATTTTGAAGAATGAGGCCCGGTTGCACCAAGCGCTGTTAACCAAATAAATCCCACGGTAAAATTTAGCGTCCGGATCAATTATATCCTAGGGATCATCATTTTTGAATATTTGACCGAACGAATATTTTTTTATTTATCCTATAGTTTCATTTGAGTTAAGGGGAGACTACTGTGAGTCTTAAAAGTCCTGGATTATTGAAGTGAGCCTTTTCAAACGTTGAAGATCGATTGAATATATCTGAAAACGAGTAATTACTGCAAAAAAAAATCATTTTTATTGTTCGTTTGCCCGAAAACGCTTAAAACGGTAAAAACAGTCTAGGGCCTCCAATTTTTGAGCGACAAAAGAATTTTTTTTTCAAAATTTCCGGAAAAATATGTGGAACAATAATTGCGAGCCAGTTTTTTGGAATTCGACTCCTACACAGCTGATTTCGTTTTTTTTTTTTCATATAAAAAATTCACTATTTGTGTAAAAAAAATCAAATATAGCCATGTAAGAGGTGAATTAAAAAAAAACTAGCTCGTAATTGCTATTCCACATATTTTTCCGCAAATTTTGAACAAAAAATCATTCGTAGCTCAAAAATGGGAGGCCCTACACTGTTTTTGGCATTTTAAGCATTTTCGGGGAAACAAACAAGAAAACAAATTTTTTTTGCACTAACTATTCGTTTTCAGTTCTATATAATCGATCTTCAATGTATGAAAAGTCTCACTCCAATAATCCACGACTTTTAAGACTCACAGTAGTCTTCCCTTAACACTGATTTCACTCGAGGATAAATTATTATTTATTGTTCCTGGGATAAATTTGAGTTTCTCTCCCAAGTAAAACAATCCATTAAACATTAAAATTTACATTTTTCCTCAACTGACGTTTTTGTTACCTGAAGCTGGTGCAACCGGGCCTGAATTCATAATTTCACAATTCATTGATCCTCTCTAAAAGAAAAGAGTATAACGTTTTTTTAGGTCAATCTATTCCGCCATGCACGACTTGGAAAAATTTCATTTCATCTTGGAATAATTTTTTATAGATATAATATATATATTGTAACATGATAGAAATCATGTACTGTTCCTTGCCTGAACTGACCGCGGAGTAAAAGGGGGGGGGGGGAATTAGGAAATTACCCCAGCGAGGAGTCGGATCACCCAAGGCCACATTTTCACAATTAGTTCTTGTATTGATTTTATTTTTGTTTATTTTATCGCTCAATTCTAACGCTGTTGCGTTCACCGCGGGTTACGCGTGAGCTTTGAGGCGAGGGGAGTGGACCGGAGCATCGGGGAGAGCTACGAAGTCGACGCTACGGCAAATGACGAGTTAGCACACCGACGAGCACGCGCACACCGAGTCTGTAGAGACTCACACCAACAAGCACGCGAGAGACGATAGTCGCACGCCAGCAGGCAACTCAGGCCTCTACGTGCGGACCCCCACCACCTCACCGATGTTACTGTGGCGCAAGGCCACCACATAAAAAACTCAGGCTGTAGCATCGAGGGAGCATCGGATCATGTTGGCCCCGCCGTTGTTAAATGCGGAACAATTCACTGATTGCGAGGCGGAAGTCCCAAGCCTTTGGGACCATTAAATTAGGAATTATGGCCAGTGCAAATGCACGATTAGAACATGAATTCTCCGCGCGACATCGGTAGATTAGGGTGAGGGTAGGAGAGAAATTGAGGTTCCTCGGGGTGATGTATTGCCCGAGGAATCACCCTTCGCTGGGATTTCAGCTTGTAAAGTCGCTCTGCGCAATTAAGTCGATTCGCTCTTCGAGCTCGTTAGAAAATTCAAGTAATTAGTCTTTGGGGTGTTGTGCCTGAATTTTTCCGGTCATCGTCCGAGATCGCTGCCGTATCGAAGGGTCCAGACGAGGTTTTCCTGGAGTTTATCGTGCATCAACGGTGAGCGTAAATTTGTTTGTGAGACGCGGCGCTCAGTGGCCTTGGACCTAATTAATTGTCTTATTTACTGAACATTACTGTTTCATTTCTTTTCATTGTGATTCTTTTTGGAACTGTATTTTTTTTGTTCGCGTGGCTCTCGTGTCGTCACGTTCGGGCGATCCGCGGTTATCCATGCCATTGAATTCTTTGGTTAATAATTACCAAGATTTATTGAAGAATAAATCGAGTTCCGTTAGCTCTCTCCGCTAGTCCGAGTTTATGATTTTGCAATTATCACTACTGTTTTCTATGATTATTATTTAGGTTTAATGTTTTTTTTTTATATCGGGTCGGGGAATTTACCCCTTCAATTTTTTTTGTTAGAATACATTTATTTTCCACAGTGTTGAGTGTATCATTTTTTTGCCCGTTCCCACACGCCTCCGCGGTTTTCTGAGCTGGTCGTGAAACGCGCTTCGACATCGTGACCTTCTCCTTTGAAGGTTAAAAGGACTGGCGCCCTTCTGGTATTTTTTTTTTATTCCTCTCGTTGATCACCTTCGTACTTTGTTCGGGTGGAGAGGTTCTATTCAGGGCGACCAAAGTTCGTGAAGGACCACACGTATGATGCCCACATCATACGTGTTGGAAAATACGCATACGTAATTGGAAAAATACCTCACATCTTTTTGGCGCCCAACGTGGAGCCTTTGAGCCAATTAACGGGTGATATTAATTATAAAGTTTTCTATTTTATTAGTAATTTTTTTTTACGTTGAATGGTTAGTATTTCGGAGAAATTGTCAATAAAATTCACGCATTGAATTTCATCATTGAACGATTCGTGGGATATTCGAATTCGGGATTAAAATTCCCTTGTTGTCGTATTATAACACCTCGGTCCGTCGGCATATATCGATCCGTTTTATTTCGCCTCGCATTCCGGGTTTGTTTACCTCGCGCTCGAGGTGTCGGGCGCAGAACTTTAGCTCCGGTGAATGCGGGATATCTCGCGTCTCTCTCATACAATATTCGTCGACTCACTCTCGCTTCACGCGTTCAGNGATATTAATTATAAAGTTTTCTATTTTATTAGTAATTTTTTTTTACGTTGAATGGTTAGTATTTCGGAGAAATTGTCAATAAAATTCACGCATTGAATTTCATCATTGAACGATTCGTGGGATATTCGAATTCGGGATTAAAATTCCCTTGTTGTCGTATTATAACACCTCGGTCCGTCGGCATATATCGATCCGTTTTATTTCGCCTCGCATTCCGGGTTTGTTTACCTCGCGCTCGAGGTGTCGGGCGCAGAACTTTAGCTCCGGTGAATGCGGGATATCTCGCGTCTCTCTCATACAATATTCGTCGACTCGCTCTCGCTTCACGCGTTCAGGGGACCGTCGAGCGGTGGGGATTTATCGGTCGCTCACGGTCGGCTGTTGAGTACTACTGTACTCTCGCAACTACCGGGCAGCCGCGCGAGGTCATTGACCTCTAGCATTATTCGCGTTGGAATAAGAGCTAGAGAGTGACTCTCAATATTCTTTTTGCAATTAATTAGGGATCAGAAATTTTGTTGTTGTTATACATATGAGTTCTATTCGGAAAATTGTTGCTATTAAAAATTAGTTTTTTGGAAACAACCGATTGATTTTTGGGACTGAGTGATTCGGATTTTTGAGTTTTTTTTTATTAGAAGTTCTGTTGGGGGAAGTTAGGTGAATAATCGATTTTTGTTTAGCTTATTGATTTGTTTTTCCTTATGATTATTCCCTTTCGAATTCTTCATTTTTTTTCTGGTTGATTTCTTTGATTTTTTTCTGTTGGGAAAAGAATCAGCTGTCTTTTTTTTATTGGCAGTGGTATAGAAGGATTTTCTCTTTCGGAAGGTCGATTAAGTCCGAATTGATGTTCTTTATGGATTAATTAAATCTTTGGGAAAATGAAACTAGTACGAATTTCTTTTATGATTTATTGGGTTTTGGAGGAATCTTGCCATTAGGATGAATTAGTCAAGGGGATACGCTAATCCATTCCAATTACTGCCGTATAAATTACTGAGTACGATGGATCTTCGAACTAAAATTACGGAATATGTCCGTTCAATGGATCTCGCGCGTCTCCGCGTTTTTCTGCCAATCGTAGGGGGCAGTTCAGTAGGATCTTATGATGTTTTAGTCGACAGGGCGTGCCGCGCATTATTTCGTATGGAGTACGCTGACGTACCATGGTTCCTAGTCGATGATTATTTCGCGGGTTTGAGTGATGTCAACCTCGACGGATTTGATTTTGAGAGTCCAAATTTTATGCAACCGGAGACCATGCGCGATGAAACGGCTCAGCAGCCCGTGCACAACTTGTCACAAATCGACTCCGCAATTCTCCAACAGCGTATCGCAAGATCATCGGTGCAGTCGACATCGACGACAACTACGGTTACGTCCACAACGGCGGATAGTTTCCTCCACAATATGTCGTCCATGTTCGATACCATTAGTCGCGCTTCACGCACACCGGGAATCCCCCAACACACGAGCTTACCTCAGAATATGAGTGGACTTGGTGCAGGCAGTGGACCGCAAGTTTCGGTTCACCGGGCTCAACAGGGCCAACAACGGGCTTATTATCACAGCGAGGGATATCCAACCCCAATTTTCCCCGAGGTACCAACTGAAACCCCAGGTAGAAGCACTCCTAGGCCTTAAGCACAACCTACCCAAATGTCAGGTGGGGCTGCGCCCTACCAAAGAGATAATTTCGAGGAGCCTCACAAGGAACGCTACACAGGTGTCCCCCTCCGATTTCGATGGAACTTAAATATGTTATAGGGGACCCAAAACTAAGGGACACGTATTTTCTTTTAGCTGCCCATATTGGGTTTTAGGGTGTGAAAGTGCTCTCTGAAGTTGACCACCTCTCGGGGTCATTTTTCGATTGCACACATAAGGAAGCTTTTGAACAACTCTTTCGCAGTGTATTATGACGGTCACAAAGAATGATGAAAATGCGAATTAGAACCGTCTCCGGGGGGTGAAATATGGAGGGTAAGCTNGTATTTTTTTTTAGCTGCCCATATTGGGTTTTAGGGGGTGAAAGTGCTCTCTGAAGTTGACCACCTCTCGGGGTCATTTTTCGATTGCACACATAAGGAAGCTTTTGAACAACTCTTTCGCAGTGTATTATGACGGTCACAAAGAATGATGAAAATGCGAATTAGAACCGTCTCCGGGGGGTGAAATATGGAGGGTAAGCTACCCTTGTGAAAAGTCATTTTTCTCATAGAAACCANTTGACCACCTCTCGGGGTCATTTTTCGATTGCACACATAAGGAAGCTTTTTGAACAACTCTTTCGCAGTGTATCATAAAGGTCAAAAGGAATGATGAAAATGCGAATTAGAACCGTCTCCGGGGGGTGAAATATGGAGGGTAAGCTACCCTTGTGAAAAGTCATTTTTCTCATAGAAACCAAACTTTTGATGGAAATCCCATGGGATAAATTCCATTGGAAAGAGTAGAAAAAAATACAGAATACCTGTTTTGATTTTTTTTTAATCGAAATTTAAAATTTGAAAAAATAGATTTTTCGTGAATTCCGAAATTTCAAACTTTTTCCTGTACAAAACGAAGCTTACGGCTAATGATGAGGGAAACCATTGGGACAGGATCCAGGAGTGGTGTCGGGGAGGTTAACTACCCTTCGGAGGGGGGGGGGGGGGATTTTTTTTCAATAAGGGAGAAAAAATATCGAGAATTTTACGAAACACATTTCGTTCGAAAGCATGAGACAATTTAAAGCACATATTTACGATTTTTTCCGCAAATTAGAATTTGAAGGTAAGAAACATCGATTCTTTGAAAAATTATGGGTTTTAAATTGTTTGTTATAATAGACTGATCTTACACGGAATGATGAGTGAAACAATTGAAATAGTCTTCGGGAGTGAAACTTGAGGACTTAACAATCCTCATGGTATTTTATCGAATCGATCGTACCAACCTCATTCATTTTCAAAAGAAATCAGTAATGACCATGAATCTAAAAAATTTCACCGAAGGCCAGAGTAGAGATTCCATTAAATGCCTTCCATTTCGAAATTGAAAAGATGAGTTATGATGAAATATTTTAAGGAATTCAAATTTTCATCTGTATATGAACGTGGATGGATTGTACAAAGAAGAGCCGATGATTTTGTATAGTAAATAATGGATCGATGATAAAATGTATTTCGGTTGCTCTTATCGCTTCGATGTGATATCGTTTTCAATGAGACGTAAATGGCGACATATGACAATACCATTCTGTTTGATAATGCAGAACCACAACTGAAGAATATTCGGGAGTTGTAAACATATTGATGCAAATGGCTCATTTGTTATCTGAGGATGAAATTACTCTGATCAATATAACTTATACGATATCAATGTTTTTCATTTCCATCGCTCTTGTGAATTACAATCAGTCTATGAACATACATCGAAGAGAAAAGTAGTTTTTCGGCGAGTGTCGTGATCTATACGCTAGACAAGTAGCTCGAGTGGTGCCACCGGGTGGCCTACGGTAGCAATTCTTGGGGGCCAGTCAGTCTGTTTACTACCGAAACGTTTGTTATGGAGCCCACAGAAAAATCACAACAAATTCCACAGAAATTGTCGAAACGTAATTGCTGTGTTGTGAATTGTTTCAACAATGCAAAAAATAGTCCTGGAGTGCATTTTTACACATTCCCAAATCGTCCATGGGAGGCTGAAAGGAAAGAAAATGTAAATTAATATAAATTCAGTTCTGATTGACATTTTGAGAAATATCTTGGAATATAATGGAGACAGCGAAATTGGCATACAAACTTTTTTGTAGAGAATTTCAAGAGCTACAAAAGAGGTCTGTTTGGTGAGAAACTAAGTTTAGGGTGGATTGGGAGGTTAGAGAATCGTCCGTATGAAATAACTGGNATTGGGAGGTTAGAGGATCGTCCGTGTGAAATAACTGTTGAGAGTCTTGACCTAATATGAACGTTAATTTATTCTCGCGTTCAAACCACGCTTTGTCAAATTTACAAAACACCTTGTCACTAGTTGATCGTACTGAATTAAATTTAATTGTTTATAGTTTTTGCACTGTTGAGTCACTGGTTAAATGGCCAATAAATAACGTGATTTTCTTTTTATTGAATTTTTATCGCCGAGCTAATAGACGTTAATGTACTGAATATATCTACACTCTGCGCGTTACTCAAATACGGAGTTGAAATCTAATCAAAACTGACTACTTGGCCGATCGTTTCATACTACAGACCGTGATGTACTGACTCGCATTGATTTACGGTGACTCTACTAGACCTGAGCGTTGACCCGGAATAGACCGATGATTTTCGTAATTGGCCGAGCTTGTCGACCTTGGTCTTGGAGAGGTTGGGTTGCGTTTCAAACAAGGTCTCTATGTGAATCCCACGATCTTCCTCAGATTTCGAGATATGTGACAAAAAGTCAACCGAGGACGGAGTTAACTTATTGCTCTCCACCACCTCAATGCGGAGTTAATTTTTACTTTTAATGGACTATTTTATAGTAGGGCATATTTACCTGAACGACTGGGGAGTAAATATTCTCTTTTTTACGGGTGCTATGTGCCCCAGGAGTTTCTCGGATCACTGATCCACAGATACGTCTATCATTTCCATGGATGAGTTCTCTCACGTCACTGACATGATAACTTTTTACTAATTTTGTGCCTTTACTGATTGATTTAGGCCGGAAGGCCGATAAATCGACCTCTTGAAACCCACTTTTAATTATGACTCATTTGACATTGTATGATACTTTAATGAATTAGGAAAAAAAACTTAATGTAACGACTAATACCATGTAAGCATATGAGTGTCAGCTGGAGCGGCCCTCCGAGAGTTGCGTAGAATGTCCACGAGACAGCGCGCAAACCGCGCGCCCCTGGAACCTGTCTAGCGTATACTTGTTCTACCATGAAAGTTAATCCGATCAACGTTATCCGACTTCTGATGGCAACATTTGAAGTTCTCAATCTTGCTGAAACACCCGTGAACAACGAGGAACGTGAATTAGCAGACACGTTCGAAAGGATATTGATTCAATCAATGGAGGAATATAATGGAGTTGAAATGATCGAAGAAACATCCCTGGATTTTCAAGAGCCTTATAAAGATATCGAAATGATAGCGGTCGAGGATGAAGAATTTCAACCACATACAGAAGAATCACCTGACAGTTATTCGGAGGATGAGGAACCTGTAGATTTTAAATATAAAAAGAATGCCGTTGACTTCTGGAGAAGTGGAAAAAAGAAGAATCTCTCTGTAGAAACTGTTTTCCATCGATTCAGGAAGGTGAAATCGCGTAGACAGTTACGACGCTGGGCGAATCAAATCAATAAAGGAGGGACATACATGGAGAAGTTGAAACGCATTTCGGAGTACACATTAAAGAATATGATGAATGCTATCGATGCAGGTTTGATCGTCCACGATACTTACCTCCGAAGGTGGGCCCTGCAAGCCCGGAAAAAAATCGGCTTCGAAGACGTTCGTTTTACAGCTTCGTCCAGGTGATTGCATTATTTCAAACGAGCACACCGCATAACATCCCGGAAGATTAAGAGATTCATCACCAGAAAAACATTAGACTCGGGAAGAATTGCATAAAGAAGCGGACGAATTCCTCCTGAAAGTCCAGTCTTATTGGGATACGTATGGCCCAGAAAACATTTATAATACTGATCAAAGTGGTTTCCAATTGGAAATTCATTCAGGGCGAACATTAGCTGAAGAAGGTCCTAAACAAGTAGCGTGCGTCGTTCAACGACACATACAGTACAACTTCTGATTTCTGCTGATGGAAAATTACTTTCACCTCTCTTTCTGGTTTTGAATGAAACTTCTGGAACTTTCGGTCCAATAGTGGAGCAAAATCTCTTCAAACCTGCAAATGTGTTCATCAACGCTTCAAAATCGGGAAAACTTACTTCACGTATGACAATATTTAAGACCTAACAAACATGATATGTTCTATACAATAATTAGGATTATCATCTAGTACTTGATTTTTCAGAGCATTTCAAAACCTGATTGAAGGAAGTCTTTTTCCCAAACGTGGGTCCTAGAAGTCTACTGTTAATCGATTCCTGGACCGGACACTGTCTTCAAGTCGTGAAAGAAATTACTCTTCCGGATAAAGAATTATTAACTATGTTGATACCAAAGGGGACTACTGGCAAAATTCGACCCCTTGACGTATATGGTTTTAGGATATGGAAGAATTATGTTCGTCATTTTTCGGATAGTGTCGTCCTAATGGACTATGATATTAATTTACATTTGCGGAACAATATCATAAAGTTACAGTCTTTAGTCCATAATCAATTAGCATCACCAAGGTAGCAAAATTTATTTCGTTATGCTTGGTTTCAGAGTGGTTACATTTCTAAAAAACCAGATGAATTCGAAAATCCTGTCGATTTTGCATTCGGGCAATCATCTCATCCGCACTGTGATATTGAAGGCTGTTCCAATATTGCAGTAGTCAGATGGTCATTGTGCAAAAAATCACTTTGCTGCATTTTTTTGAAGAATATCATTTTCGTACGCATTACGTCCCCTAATACTATCTATACTGTAGATTGATCCCAACAGAAAGTATGCTGATTGAGAACATAATACTAGAAAGAATAAATGGTCTGAGCTTCTATAATAATATCAATGTATATTCTGAATTCCATCATTTGGGGATTACTACCATCATTGTTTCCTTTCCATATCGGATCTTCATTCAATCCTTACCATTTAGTTCGGACTATGGTACTGTGATCCAAGTAGACGGATAATTAAAAGTTTGTAATTCATATATAACTAGCAATGGACATTTTCATGGGTTCAAATTTCGATATTTCTTATTATTCTTTACTCTTTCAGATGAATTTTGTTCACTAATATAATTAAAAGTAACTCCCAGAAAGGTTATTTAGCCTCCAAGTGTTACTTCCAGAGACTCATCACTCATCTTTTTTATGTACCAAAAAATCGAAGACTTGTATATAATAAAAAAAAAAAGTATTTTACTTTCAATTTTAATTTGGGGAAAAGAATCGCAGGATGTGCTTTGAATTGTCTCATGCTTTCGAACGAGATGTGTTTCGTAAAATTCTCATCGATATTTTTTCTCCCTTATTGAAAAAAATTGCCCCTCCCCCAAAAGGTAGTTAACATCCCCGATATCACTCCTGGATCCTATTCCAATGGTTTTCCTCATCAGTAGCCGTAAGCTTCGTTTTGTACAGGAAAAAGTTTGAAATTTCGCAATTCACGAAAATCTATTTTTTAAGTTTTAAATTTCGATTAAAAAAAAAACAAAACAGGTATTCTGTATTTTTTTTACTTCTTCAAATGGAATTTATCCCATGGGATTTCCATCAAAACTTTTTTTTCTATGGGAAAAATGAATTTTCGCAAGGGTAGTTACCCTCCATATTTCACCCCCCGGAGACGGTTCTAATTCGTTTTCATCATTCCTTATGACCTTCATGATACACTGCGAAAGAGTTGTTCAAAAAGCTTTCTTATGTGTGCAATCGAAAAATGACCCCGAGAGGTGGTCAACGTGAGAGAGCACTTTTACCCACTAAAACCCAATATGGGCAGCTAAAAATAAATACTTGTCCCTTAGTTTTGGGTCCCCTATAACATATTTAAGTTTCATTGAAATCGGAGGGGGACACCTGCGTAGTGTTCCTTGTCAGTATTATCAGAGGCCCGGGGCGATTCCCCGTACCTGGTACAACCACACTGAGAATGATCCGACGGTAACCACCAGTGCCGCAAACGCTAAATTTGACGATACAATTTTGGACAAGATTGTCTCCCTCTTGGGGTCTCATTCACGCAATCAGGGGCGTGGTCAACCTCGTGTTCATTTCGCGGACCAGAATCCAGGATTATCCAGGCCCGCAAATCCTACAATTTCTCAGGCAACTACGGTACCCTCAGGGTTTAATCCTAATGTACAATGGACAGTTTTTTCCAAGTGCGGTTACCCCAGAGACGCGACTCGATCATCTCTCTCCTGGTCGTTAGGGCAGACGGTATAATGCCGCCATGTTTGTTCGCGTTCTGGGATGCAAATGAAGTTTTTCGGGGTTACCCCATGAGAGTATCGATGACTTCATTCGTCAGTTGCGAGTGCGTCAGGAGACGTGTGGTATTCCTGACGATGAGTTATTTCAAGTTTTGCCTACGATTCTCAAGGGGGTCGCGTATAATTGGTGGGAAGATCGCGGGAACGCTTCAATACTTTCGCGGAATTGCGTGACGCTCTTCTCACTCGTTTTTCGAGTCCAATCGACACATGTTACCGCGCGATTGTCGACATCGTGAACACAACGCAAGAGCCTCTTGAGCGTGGCGCGAATTATTTAGATGCAGTCCGCTTAATGTGGCGACTATCTAATAATACTAATTTCTCAGAAGCTGCTCGTCTCGATATCACGTACAATCATTTGCGACCCGAGTACCACCCGATGATTCATCGCAATGAGTTCACTACGTTTGATGAACTTGAGAGTCTGGTGTTAGATTTTGATTGGAGACACAGTCGTACACCGCTGAATCCGCCTCCAGATCCGACCGAGACTATCTATCCTCATTGCGCGTATGTACCATCACGTTACGCGAAGAAAGAAGTCAAAGCAATCGTAGAGCAAGTAAACGAGTTGAGTGGGAGTACCGGGCTTCACAAGCCCGTTAAAATTGCTGTAGACGCGAAGAAGTCCGAGCAGAAAGCTAAGTCTCAGCGACCTTCTAGTCAGAAAACGCCCACTGTATCTCAGGCTGCCACGACTGAGACCCCTGCTTCGCCAGCACGAGCGTATTCCGTAGTAGCGAAGGCCGCGAAACCGGGGGTTACAATTTCAGCTGGTGGACAAACCAGTCACTACTCCTAAGTCTGGTTCAGCGTCGGCGGGGTCGATGCCTGCTAAGTTGAATGACTTCTGTCATAATTGTCAGAAGTCCGGTCACAAACGCGCGACTTGTAAATAGCCGGAGACCGAAATTCCCTTTTACGTGTGTGGAATGAGAGGTGTGAAAGCGCCCGAATGTACCAACCACACTGCTAAATCAAGGTCAGGGGAAAACGCGAAGGGAGCACAGCAATAACGGCTTCGGCGCTGTCTCCCAAGGTTTCAAGGACCCAAATCCCTCGTAAACCGCGCGTTTCAAAACTTCCCTCCGCTAATATGAAGTCGGCTCGCTCCCCTGATAGGAATTCGGATAACTTAACGGACTTTTCGAGAATCACGGTTGATAATAACCGCGGGACGCGGTTGTCTTCCAATCCGAGGAAAGGAGAGGCGCGTCTCAGTGATTCAAACCAGGACTATACGCAATCTGACGTTGTCCCAACTATATCGTCACGATTGACTAAACGTAAAAATCCAAATAACAATTTCAAGCTGAACCATGGCACAGCAGTAGCATTTGATAATGACGAAAATGACTTTCCACCTACGTACGAATGTTTAGGTCGCGAGAACTCCGAACGGTTGATCACCGATGCGGAGGTGAGTACCGCGACAGAACGCGAGTCTAGGGATAGTGAGGTTGCGAGGGCCCCCGGAACGTCACGATTGAGAGGAAAGTTTCGCAGCATCGTTGAGCCAGACCGCGATAAAACCGTTGGGAGCGCGCATATTCTTGCTGTCAGTTGTTGTCAGTTGGTTCGGACGAATTGTATGCTCTGATGGATCTCGGAGCTACAAAATCGTGTGTACGAAATTTACCAGATTCGTCGATGAGAAATCTCAAGTTGCAGGTAAAGCCACCCGCATTTTCAATTGTTGTGATGGCTAATGGATCGGCCGAAACTGTCGCGGGAGATGTTCAAATCCTAATCTCGATTAAGGGAATTACACGTGTGGTCGAGTTTCAGGTAATCCCTGGTTTGAGTCGCCCCGTGTTATTAGGGATGGACTTTGTCCGTATTTTTGGGGTTGGCTTCGATGGTGAAACAAACGAGTAGTAGATCGATGGTGACGACCATCAATACCCGATAGAAACTCGCGATTTTACCGGAGCGCATGAGATCTGTGGGTTAGTTCAGACGAACGATAATGAGCACGGACGAATTGATGAGTTAGTACATAGGTTAGTGCCACCACCGCGCGAAAAAATTAAATTCACTAACTTAACATCTCATAAAATAGTGGAGCCGCGTGATCATGAACCATTCAGATTGAAGGGTTATGCAATGTCCCCAATTATCCAGCAGGAACTCGTACGTCAAGTGAAAGCGCTCCTGGAGGCCGGAATTATTCGCCAGTCACAGAGTGACTGGAACAACCCATTGTTATGGTGAAAAAGGCCCATGGGAAATGGCATTTATCTCTTGACTTCCACTGGTTAAATTAGTTGACGAAAAAAGACGCGAACCCAATACTAAATTCGGCGGGAATCCCAGATGAATTGCGTTCTGCGTGTTATATTACGACTTTGGATTTGAACCAAGCGTACCATCAAGTGCCGTTGGACCCTGAAATATGCAAGTTGACCGCGTTTTCTGTTCCGGGTCTTGGCACGTTTGAATTTGTGGGGATGCCTTTTGGTTACACCAATGCTTCCGCAACCTTTTAGCGTCTTGCTGATAAATTTATTGGTTCAGAACTCAAACCATTCGCGTTCGCGTGCTTGGACGACATTATTGTCGTAACTCAAACGTTCGAGGACCTCCTTAAGTACCTCGCGTTAGTGTTAACGAGGCTGCGCGATGCAACCTCGAAATAAATTTGGAGGAGAGCGTGTTCTGTAGTAACCGCGTTCAATTTCTTGGATTTATTGTGGACGAAACGGGTCTTCATATCGATGCATCCAAGGTCGAACCGGTGTTGAATTATCCGAGACCTCGTACCGTACGTCAAGTGCGACGTTTTCTCGGTATGTCATCGTGGTATCGTCGTTTTATCCCCGGTTTTGCATCCATGGCGGAGCCTATTACGCGTCTGTTGCGTAAGGACATGAAATGGAGATGGAGTAACAAGCAATCGACTGCGTTTTCGTGTATTAAAGCCGCGCTGTCGACTGCACCAATTTTGTCCTATCCGGATTTTTCGGTTCCATTTACTGATCAGACCGACGCGAGTGCCTACGGCCTGGGAGCCGTTCTCACCCAAACTATCGACGGGGTCGAGTATGTAGTAGCATTCGCGAGCCGAACTATGAATAAGGCCGAACGTAAATACTCGCTTTCGGAAAAAGAGTGTCTTGCGGTCGTGTGGGCTGTCAACCATTTCAGACGTTATATCGAAGGTTACCATTTTACGGTAGTTACCAATCATAGCGCGTTACGATGGCTTCATAATTTGAAAGACCCGGTTGGCCGGTTAGTAAAGTGGGCACTCAGTTTACAGGAGTACGATTACGATCTTGTGCATAGGCCTGGGAAACTCCATGAAGTTCCCGACGCGTTATCACGAATGTACGAGGACGAGTGTACGCAGGGTGAAGATAATGAAATTAATGCCGTTGAAGACCCGAATACTTCGGCGGAAGGATGTGAGGGAAACATTATTAAAGAAAGCACGACGGCAGCGGAGCACGAGTGGTATTCTCGTAGAAAAGCGTCTGTAAGTCGGGAATCAGCTAGATTTGAAGGGTGGAAGGTGGAGAACAATCAGTTGTTTCAATACCGACCGAATCTCCTGGTTTCAACGGTTGCTGGAGGACCTCGATGCGTGCAACCTCGTTTCCCCGAAGTTTCCTCGCGATTAGACATTATTTCAGAATCCCATGACTTACCGCGGTCAGGTCACTTAGGGATTGAAAAAACGCAAGCTCGAGTAGCCCTCATGTATTATTGGCCGCGAATGTCCGAGGATGTAGCCAAATACGTCACTTTATGTGAAGTTTGCCAGACGTATAAAGTCTCACAGTTACAACCCGCCGGGTTGATGGGACAGCGCGTTTTTCATGAACGGTGGACAGTGGTTGTCGCGGATATCATGGGTCCATTTCCACCGAGCAAATCAGGTTATTGTAACCTATTGGTTTTTCAGAATTTGCTTACTAAGTGGGTGGAGATAACACCATTAAAAAATGCGGATCATAAATCCATCATCGCCGAATTTGAGAATTTAATAATTTTTCGCTTGGGGACACCTCGCGTGATTCTTACAGATAATGGTACGGAATTTAAGAATAAATTGATGCAGGAAATGGCGAAATCCTTTGATATCCGCCATACAACCACACCCCCGTACCACGCTCAAGCAATCCCGTTGAATGCGTAAATCGCGTGTTGAAAACGATGATGATTTGTTTCGTCGAACAAGATCATCGTGAATGGCATTTGCACCTGAGCGAATTTCGCTCAGCGTATAATACAGCGCTCCCAGCTTGTTACATGTTTCGCCCGCGTTCTTGAGTTTCGATCGTCAGCCTCGCGATAGTTGATTTTTGCGGACAATGCAAACGCTAGACGAAGAGAATACCGCGAAATGGACAAAACGGATGGAACGCATGACAGAAATCGTCACCATCGGAACGTAAAATTCGCGGACGGCGATCTCGTCCGGTGTAAGATACGAGTACTGTCTTCAGGACCGAGAGGCTTTACCTCCAAGTTGGCTCGGAAGTGGAGTACGAATGTTTACCGTATCGGAGAGATGGACTCGGATTTTGTTTATGAATTACTAGATGCGGTAGGTAATATCGCGGGTAGACACCACGTCAAAGACTTGAAACTCGTGGCATCCGCGGATAATGAGCGACTCGCGCGCGATGCTGACGACAAGTGAGCCACGAAATTGGGATACCCGTAGTATTTATCCTCTCATCTCATTAGTTGTTCATGGTCCATTATCACCTCCCTACAGCATGGAGCAGGTTAAGGTGAAGCAGGCTTTTGTCAGGACGGAGGAGAGCATTGGTCGAGCTCGGCACCTCGCCAACCAAATCGATGCGAAGCCCACACATGTGGACGGAATGGGGTGCTCGATCGGGCTGCGGCAACTGCAGTAACCCATCTCATCGGGCTTCGGACTGCCCGTATTTTAGGGGGACATTCTGCGGAAAATGCGGGGAGGAGGGCATGAACAACACGAACTGCCCTTACTGCAACCCCGGGCATTATGGCATTGAGAGGCCACAACTAAATGGACTACAATTTTGTATTATGCAAATATAATACATATTTAATCCAAGGAATGATGGCCTCTATAAATTTGNGGGGGGGGGGGGGTGTTGCGCCTCCCTAACTCCTAAAACGCGATCACTGGCTAACGACGAGCACAGGCATTTGCCGTCGCACTCGCACCTTCAGTGCCACGCGTATTCTTTTCTGATTCGTCAAATCGTAAGGATATTCGGCAGCCTCGCTGACACCTTTCCGTGCGAATATAATTCAGTCTAACAGTACAGCTCGTATCGCACACTTGATCGGATCATATTATTTTCTCTTCACCTTTGTATTAATTTGACGTGGATAATAAATCCGTAATTATTAGTTTAATTGCATTTGTTAGTGGATTGTTACCTTACGGACAATTCCTCAATCCCTACAGGGGGGGGGGCTTTTACGGGCGATTTCCCGTACCAAAAAGTTGTGAGGTATTTTTCCAATCACGTATGCGGGCATTATTCGTGTGGTCCTTCACGAACTTTGGTCGCCCTGAATAGAACCTCTCCACGCGAATAAAGTACGAAGGTGATCAACGAGAGGAACCAAAAAAATACCAGAAGGGCGCCAGTCCTTTTAACCTTCAAAGGAGAAGGTCACGATGTCGAAGCGCGTTCCACGACCAGCTCCGAAAACCGCGGAGGCATGTGGGAACGGGCAAAAAAAATGATACACTCAACACCGTGTAAAATAAATGTATTCTAACAAAAAAAAATTGAAGGGGTAAATTAAATAATAATCATAGAAAACGGTAGTGATAATTGCAAAATCATAAACTCCGACTAGCGGAGAAAGCTGACGGAACTCGATTTCGTCTTCAATAAATCTTGATAATTATTAACCAAAGAATTCAATGGCGTGGATAACGCACGGACGCGAGGATCCCCCGAACGCGACAACGCCGCGAGAGCCACGCGGACAAAAAAAATACAGTTCCAAAAAGAATCACAATGAAAAGAAATGAAACACTGATGTTCAGTAAATAAGACAATTAATTAGGCCCAAGGCCACTGAGTGCCGCGTCTCACAGTACAACTACTTAGTACTCAAATGGTGCCCAAAATGGCGACCGGAGGCTATACGTTAGAAAGCCACGCGAGCACTCACAAACAAAATTAAACTCACCGTTGATCCGCGATAAACTCCAGGAAAACCTCGTCTGGACCCTTGGATACGGCAGCGATCTCGGACGATGACCGGAAAAACCCAGGCACAACACCCCAAAGACTAATTACTTGAATTTTCTAACGAGCTCGAAGAGCGAATCGACTTAATTGCGCAGAGCGACTTTACAAGCTGATATCCCAGCGAAGAGTGATTCCTCGGGCAATACATCGCCCCGAGGAATCTCAATTTCTCTCCTACCCCCACCCTAATCTACTGATGTCACGCGGAGAATTCATGTTCTAATCGTGCATGTACACTGGCCATAATTCCTATTTTAATGGTCCCAAAGACTTGGGACTTGCACCTCGCAATCAGTGAACTGTTCCGCATTCAACAGCGGCGGGGCCAACATGATCCGATGCTCCCTCGATGCCACAGCCTGAGTTTTTTATGTGGTGACCTTGCGCCACAGTAACATCGGTGAGGTAGTGGGGGTCCACACGTAGAGGCCTCAGTTGCCTGCTGGCGTGAGACTATCGTCTCCCGCGTGCTTGTTGGTGCTCGTCGGTGTGCCAACTCGTCATTTGCCGTAGCGCCGACTTCGTAGCTATCCCCGATGCTCCGCTCCACTTCCCTCGTCTCAAAGCTGACGCGTAAACCGCGGTGAGCGCAAAAGCGTTAGAATTAAGCGATAAAATAAATAAAAATAAAATCAATACGAGAACTAATTGTGAAAATGTGGCCATGGGTGATCCGACTCCTCGCTGGGATAATTTCCTAATTCCTCCCCACCCCCCTTTAATCCGCGACCAGTTCAGGCGAGGAACAGTACATGACTTCTATCATGTTGCAATATTGAGATCTTTCATCTCCGAACATTCTTCTCAATATAATAATTGAAAATCATAATTTTAAAGATATAGATTTAATATATCAAATGAAATATAGAAAAGAAAGAAATTTCTTACGAATGTAAAAATTACGTGTGATTAAGAGCCTCAGACAATTGATGAGTTTTTCAATTGCTCTCAATAAGTTTAACTCAACTTCAAAAATAGGACAATTCATCACTAATTATCATTACCTATAAAAAAATATAAAAAATAAATCCGTATTAATTTCCAATTCTAAAGAATTATCTTTTACCAATTCGATAATAACAAACTTATATTTAAATAGTATTTTATTTGAATTCACAATCAATTTCTCTTCAATATAATTTCGATCGGATAAAATATTTATTGGCCTGAGTGAGTGAAACACTATATACATATAGGATATCTGAAATATAAAATTAATAATTCAGTAAATGATAAGTTGGGAAACCCCTTGAAAATCGAGATTGCGGAAATTAGACTGCAGAATTGACAATTGTACATAACTTTGAAAATGTTGGAAAATTTTACAAACAGGAAAAAGTGGTATAAAACACGATTGTCATTGAAAACAAAAATAACGGCCAATCAAAACAATTTTCCATCACTAGTAAAATCTGACTGGGGTCGAAAGTAACTACTGTCGGTGTCAAAAGTAGAGACCACTCGAAATAAACGTCTATAACGACGAAGAAAAAGTATAATATAAGTATAAAAGTATAATATAAGTATTTCACTCGCCCAATACAAAGTTTCAAGCTTTTAATTTGATTAGTTAATTTATAATCGCTGTGAGAAGCCGAAAACCCCCCCGATTTTCAGGGCCCGTAAAAGTCGGCAAATTTTGCACCGCTACCGAACATACAAACTTTTTTTTTTAAATCATCAATTTTTTCAGAGATTCGTTGAACCCCTGGGAAGCCAACGAGAGAAGAAAAAACTTGATGTTGTGATAATTATTCATTTAAATAATAGAAATGTCGACTGCGGCTATCTCGTTGTAGAATTGCCGAACCGACCTGGAAAAAAAAGCATTCTGAATTCAATGTAAAACACATTCGGTCAATATTTTTCTAATGAACAATCTCATTCATCAACAAAGATAGTGACCAATAAAAGAGATTACAAAACGTCCCATTTTCCCCCAATCTCTGCGACATATTGTACAATTTTTCGGACTCTGCATCATCAGCACTTCAATTCTTAGTCAGAAGGGTCAGAAGCGTTAACAAAAAAAAAAATTCACCGCGTCTCCCGTTTCTCGCACCCACCACAAACCNGATCCGTTGGTAACGCCGGAATCTGATTGATGCACAGCGTTAACAAAAAAACAAAAATTCACCCCGCCACCTGTTTCTCGCGCCCACCACAAACCTATTTGGGATCACAAGAGTCTGTGAAAAATTGACCCCCCCCCCCTGCACCATTCGTGAAGGGTCAGGAAAAATTCTCCTCCCGCGCACCCTTCGCAATCTGATTTAGGGTCAGAAGGGTTCGAAAACAGATGCCCGCCTCCACAGCGAACACAAAATAATTCGATTAAGGGTCAGAAGGGTCAGGAAAAATTCTCCTCCCGCGCACCCTTCGCAATCTGATTTAGGGTCAGAAGGGTTCGAAAACAGATGCCCGCCTCCACAGCGAACACAAAATAATTCGATTAAGGGTCAGAAGGGTCAGGAAAAATCTCACCCCTCGCAACCGCAACAATCCGATTAAAGGTGAATAAAAATTGACGCTCTTTCTCGCATCATTCACAGTCCGATTTAGAGTCAGAAGGGTCAGAAAAAAAATCCCTCCCCTTGGATCTCCCACAATCCGATGTGGGGTTTGAAGGGTCAGAACCCCCCCCCCGGCCCTCGCACCCTTTGCAATTCGATTTAGGGCCAGAAGAGTCAGAAAAACATTCCGCCCCACCTTGGATCGCCCAGAATGCGATTAAGGGTCAGAAGGGTCAGGAAAAATTTCCCCCTCGCACGCTTCCCAATTCGATTTAGGGTCAGATGGGTCAGGAACGATCCCCCTCCTTGGACATCCCACAATGCGATTAAGGGTGACAGGACAGGAAAAAATCCCCTCCCCCTTGCATCATCAACAAAGAATCTGAAATTCTCACCTCCCCGCCATCGCACACTCGACTATCCGATTTAGGGTCACAAGGGACAGAAAAAAAAATCACCTCACCCTTCGGATCCGCCGAAATCCGATTTGGGGTCTGAAGGGTCGGGAAAAAAAGGTCCCCGCCCCGCGGACCTTCGCAATTTGATTTAGGGTCCGAAGGGTCGGAAAAAAATATTCCCCCCCCCCACCTTGGACTTCCCACAATGCGATTAAGGGTCAGAAGAGTTAAAAAAATCTCCCCGCCACACCCTCAACAATCGGATTTAGGGTCACAAGGGTAAAAAAAAATTCCCCTCCCCCTTGGACTTCCCGCAATGCGATTAAGGGTCACAAGGGACAGGAAAAAATCCCCTCCCCCTTGCATCCTCAACAAAGAACCCAAAATTGCCCCCTCCACACACCCCGCCCATCGCACCCGCAACTATCCGATTTAGGGTCAGAAGGGTCAGAAAAAAATTTCCCTTGGATCTTCCACGATCCGATATAGGGTCTGAAGGGTCAAACCCCCCCCCTCCCCCGAGGACCCTTCACTATTCAATTTAGGGTCACAAGGGTAAAAAAAAAATTTCCCCCACACTTGGACCTCCCACAATGCCATTATGGGTCAGAAGGGTAAAAAAAATCCCTCCTCCCTTCTCATCGTACACTCAACAATCAGATTTAGGGTCAGATGGGTCAGAAAAAAATTCCCCTCACCCCTTGGATCTTCCACAATCCGATTTGAGGTCTGATAGGTAAAAAAAAGCCCCCCCCCCCACTCGGATTCTTTGCTGTTCGATTTGGCGTCAGAAGGGTCGGAAAAAAAATTTCCCCCACGCTTGAACTTCCCACAATGCGATTTACGGTGAGAAGGGTAAAAAAAATCCCCCCCTGCATTCTTCCTGCAATGCAATTAAGGGTCAGAAGGATCAGGGAAAATTACCCACCCGCCCCCCTTTGGACTTACCACAATGTAATTGAGGGTCAGAAGTATCAGGAAAAATCCCCCGCCCTCGCCCGCTTCGCAGTTCGATTTCGGGTCAGAAGGGTAAAAAAAATTCCTCCCCGCCCACGAGGACTCCCCTCAATGCGATTAAGGGTCAGAAGGATAAAAAAAATCCCTCTTCCCCTCTCATCGCACTCTCAACTATCANCTTATTTACGTCTTTTGACGATCATAATTGTATTTAGAAAAGAATATAGATTATTATTCTCAAATTACCCCTTATTTGTCCCTTTTCTTGACTCGCCTAATCCTTTTTTCAGGAATTAGTATTATAGGATCTAGAAAACGGTCACAAAATACATCAAAAAAACTTCATTAATGGGTGATAACTGACACTAATCTTCTGATAATTAACTTCCCAAGCATTATTCCACTTTATTTCGATCATTTTCATGCTTTTTAGGCCCAAAAATACACATCTACACACATCTACGGAACATCTACGCTATACCGTAGATGCCAGGTCGCCAGGGATTCAATCCTCACCAACTCTTGGCATGACCCAGGACTCATGACTAGATCGTAGTTGGTGGAGGGTCCCAAAAATAAAAATATATAAAATTTTATATTCATTACGTATGTTGTTTGGGAATTTTCGATTTTAAAATCGAGATACGCGGTAGCGTATCGACCAAGTCCCGCCTCATAACCTCACAACAAAACGACGAGTGCTACCGAGTATCTATACATGACACAACTTCCCTTTTCACTACCATCAACTGATTTTCCATCGATTAATAAAAAATGCGCACACTTAGACGAAAACTGTCCTTAGTTACATTATATAAATCACCAATCTGCTTTCCACTGATGCAATTATTAATTTAATCCGTTCAATATTTACGGAGATATGCACATAGCAACGAACTGGTATACAAATTTTTCGCATTCCCATTATCTTCTAAACGAGAACGGTCACACTCAAGCCATTCAGCAGAGATTATAGGGGAGATTGCCAGCGCCATGAAGAATAGAGAAAAGGAGGCCGAACTCCGTACACTCGACTTGGCACACGAAACCGGGTCGCTGATGTTATAGGTGGCACTAGGATTGACCAGGGACTCGATGACGAGTGGGGGTTAGCGCAGATGGTGGGGCCTATTTTATTGATATCAGACAGAAAGTGAATTACTTTTAATCGTCTATTAATTCATCAGTCTACGAAGGACAAATACAACATTTATTGCAATTTAACATGCTTCAAAATGTGATGTGAATAAAAAATTACTTCGTGGATGTTGAATGAATTATTCATCCTGAAAATACACTGAGTGGAGGTTAGTATGTGTCGTTCTACTTAATTACCTCCTCTAGAATAAATCTCTGTATTATGAAATTTCCCGAATATATTTATAAATATGCAGTCATCTAAATTATTAAATATTATTCCGTTTCAGTGATATCATTTTTGCTTGAGTAGTGATGATCGAAAAGCCTCCATTTCTCTCCGGACAAATCTTATTTTTCTACGTATTGTAAATTAAAATTTTGAAACGTCCAATTTTTGTGGATCAAGCCACGCATTTTGTGAATAATTAATGCAATCTGTGAATACGATGTTTTTAACGTGAGTGAGCCCTATGAATTGTATATAAAAATTGGAAATTATTTAATTGTATATTATCCTGGCGAAGCGGTATCCATGGAGTTCCATGGATGCTTATATGGATGTTGATTTGGGGTAAAAAAGGTCTAAAATGACTGAAATAGGTTTCCAAAAATAATTTAAAAAATAAAGGTGAGTTATTTGTTGCAATTCAACCCCTTTAGTTGGTTAATTGCCATAAATTAGGAAAAATTATTGATAGCGTGAAAAGGCCCGGTGGGGGAATGCCGTGGGATGGCGGTAGTGTCGATTTCTTGACTGGGTCGGTCAAGTCGGCAGCCTTTGCGCGGGAGAATGTCGCTGAATTTGAAATGTTATAATCAGAGCCCGGAACTTTGCGTGATTACGATCGTCAATAACAATTGAATGATTGTTAATAACAATGGTAATCACATGAAGTTCAGGGCCGTGGTAATAAAACAAATACTAATATTTGGGATGTTCACTATGACCCTTATCTATGAGCGTCATTGTGATTATTATTCTTTACCCTCATCCTGACCCGTATTTTTGACCCTCATCATTGTGACCCTTATTTTCGACACTCACTGTAACTAGTATTTTTGACCCTCACTATCATCCATATTTTTAACCCTCATTTCTGACCGTTATTTTTGACACTGACCCTTATTTTTTTTATTCTGACCCTAATTTTTAACCCCCTGATCATTATTTGTGACCCTTATTTTTTACCCCCATCCTGACCCTTATTTTTGACCCTCATTCAGACCCTCATTCTTTACCCTTATTATGACTTTTATTTTCGACCCTCATTCTAACCAGTATTTTTTAACCTCATTCTGGCTATTATTTTTTACCCGCATTCTGACTAGTATTTTTGACCCTCATTATGAGCCTAATTTTTGACCCTCACTCTGACTACTATTTTTGACCCTCATTCAGACCCTTATTTTTGCGCCACATTAGGACAGTAATTTTTTATCCTCATTCGGCCCCTCATTTTTGACCCTACTTTTGACTTTTATTTTTGACATTCATCCTAACCCTTATTATTGACCCTCACTCAGACAATTATTTGTGACCCTCATTCTGACCCTTATTATGAACCTTATTATGAACCGTATTTTTGAGCCTTACTCTGACTACTATTTTTGACTCTCATTCTAACCCTTATTTTTAACCCTCATCCTGATCCTTATTGCGAACCTTATTTTTGAGCCTCCCTTGGACTACTATTTTTGACCCTCATTTTTGACCCTCATTACCGATCTGCAAAAAGTTCTACTTTTCGCACGAAGAAAACCATTCACACATGATTTTTATCGTTACGCACCCCGCGAAAAATAAAAAATATCCCCCTGGAGTCCGGGATTGGTTAATTTCGTTGACATTAGGACATATCATAACTTCTTTAAGTATTGAAATCTTTAATGCCCCTTAAAATATCACACATCTTTCTTCATAATGGTCTCCTGTACTCAGCAATACCCGCTGATGCCCAACTCGTCAGGTTAGCCTCCGCCTTCGAAGAGAAAAAATCCTTCCTCTGCTCCTTCGTCGGCGGCCTTATGGCCAATTGTTCTCCACTTCTGTTTTTGTTTTTCACTTTCTCATTCTCTCCATTTTCCATTATCCAAAGGACCGGGTATCCCCTATCAATTTGTCTAATGACTCGCCTAACGATAGCTAAAAATATAAAAACAATTCAGTTGTCATTTGCATCATTATTGTTGAATGTCACTTTTGGAAACGATTTAGTGTGTGTAAAGCGGTTGTTTTCAGCACGGTGTGCGTGAAGTACAGTAAAAAACAACCCCTTTACCCCCACTATCGTTCCGAAAAGTGCACTCGGCAGGTATCACAAAAAATAGATATTTTGTCACAAGACGTCAGTAGTAAGAGGGCATTATTGGCGAATTTCCCACGCTCCCTTCCCCTTTTTTCCGGGAAATGCACGTGCACGTTCCCCCCTCCCCCCTCGGCGGCATGCCTTTGAAGAGGTCGTCGGCGCGCTGGGGGGCCCCCTGGGGTGCAGGGCCTCAAAGTTGGGGTCCGAGGGTCACAGAAAGTGGGTGGTGGGTGGACAATGGCCACCAGATAGAAAATGAGTGGCGGGTGGAAAGTGGGTGGTGGGTGGAAAAGGGGTGGCGAGTGGAAAGTGGGTGGTTGTAATAAGAAATGACTACATGACGCTCAATTTATAGGATTACATAAATTATTTATTCAGAAATTATTCTTATTGTCTAGGATACATAATTTTCTTAATTGTAAAGGATGATGATGATGATGATGATTATGATTATTATTATTATTGATCAATTAATGAAGGTGCATATTTTTTTTAGTGGACCGCTGATTACAATGTAAAATACCTTTGCCAGATAAGCTCTGAAAAGGTTTACTTAAATTTTTACGATTACAATTTCGGTTTTGAGTAATTTTTTTAAACATTTTCATAATAATGCGATCGTTACGTTTTGTATCTGAAGAAAATAGTTTATGAAAGGATTGTAAAGACCGATCATTGAACAACCAGTGAAGCACAGTAATGCAGTACTGGCCACAAACATCAGACGATATATCTTGGAGTCTTTTCTGGCTCCATTCATATACATGGCAATTTCGCTTAAGACGCTGAGCGATTCTTGTGTCGAAGGGCGGCATTCCGAAGCTGTCGAAATAGATTCCTCGTCCATTTGAACCGAGGTAAACGGCAACCCAGTGGCTTCCTGCTTGGTTGTGGTTATCGGTGTTGATGATGATGGCACAGGGCCGGGACCATGTCCAGGAGACACGGTCAGCAGGCTAGACGCCTCCAATTGATGCATCGGTGTGGGGTAGTACCTTCAGGAGCTCAAGTGTATTCATAAGACGATGGTACGCAGGACAATAGTCGTGGCCTTGTGACCCGGGTAGAAAAGGTTTATGGTGTGACACCTGCTCGGTTGTTTGGACGCAACTAACGTAATTGTGTGGTGAACCTCTATTAAATAGTTTAGTATTCTTTTTCAGCCACTGTAGTCGACAATAACTTGTCTTGTTGAGTCAATTTCCAACAAATTATCGTATTCAGCATATAGCAGACAATTTACATTTTGCTCTGTTGCTTTGTTGAATCGTACTTCAATACGAACACTCCCACTCTTTACGAGATTCCAATGACCGGCAGAACTTGCAGATAAATCGGGAGTCAGGTCAAAGGCGAATAAACAAAAGCCGTCGGAATATGCTAGACGAGAAATGTTATTTCCATGGTCACTAAAATGCGTTCCAGTCCCCGCAAATAAAGTATTAAAAGCTTCCACATCTAGACACCCGTCAGAGGTAAAACTCGGTTGCAGGGGTTTCGTAGGTACTTGGCGTCCATCGACATTCAGGCATAAAAAGTTGATTCCAAAATTCTGGAAGTTGAAGGGATTCTTCTTCCTCGCTCCATTGAAACTGGCATTGTCAACAAATCCAAGTATAATTCTTTTAGGCAGTTGCCCTAAAATTGCGTTATCTATCGTCTCTCCCATAATTCCATTATGCAGAACAAAAGATTTAACCTCAACACGGGTCAAGGGATATTTTGCAGTTGTCTTTGCAAGCGTTTTAGCGTGAGCTATCAATATTCCAGGGCTGAGTTTCACGCGTCGAACAATTAAAGAGGCCTCCACAATATTTACTTTATAATTAAGTGTAGTATCGTCCATGAGACAATATTCATCCTTTGCGCGGATAAGACGAACACGTAGCTCTACACCGTTCATCAAAAATTTATCTTGATTGAAAACGTCACAATGCAAATGTCCCAGCAGATCAAACGGTCTTCCACCTTTCGTAAATACTTGTCGAGAGATTAGGCCTTTATTTTTTTTCACATCAGCGCCCACAACTGCAGCGGTATCCATAGCGCCAGAGGTATCAGTTGACCATAGAGCCATTCCGAGATGCGAGGACTTGGCATCTTCTCCATAGTTCAGCAATGTTTCAATATATGCTCTATAGGCGTAGAGGTTATTTGGCGGCGTAACAACTTTTTGATTGAAATATACATCCACTTGGTTGAACATTGAATGCAAAAAATTATTCACAGGACCGACGGAATCCTCAACAGCAGCAGTGCCATCGGGTCTCAAAATTTTCGCTCGAATTTTTATCATAGTGTGTGCCAAATCAATGTATTCTTCTCCATGGCCTGGTACGATGAATTCGATTGGGGCGTCGTCCGATAAAGTAGACACAGGATTATAATAAACAAATTGAGAATTTTCAATACTCGTCTGCGTCGGGGGTATAGTGAACAGATCGAGCTCCGATTTCACGCACTCGGAAGAGTGTGAATGTAGAAACGACATGATGATTAGTTGAAAATATCGTATAAATCGCGAGTCTTCCTCTTGGATTTATTTTTTTTCACTTTTTTTCCTTTTTTCTTATTTTTTGGAATATTTCTCTTCTTTTTATTCTTCCTCGTTTTGGATGTCTTGGCAGACCCGCGTCCAGTGAGCTTATGAGATGCGAGGCGTTTACGCTTTCTTTTATATCCTGATCCACGCATCATGGACCCAATTTTTTCCTGTGCCTTCCTTTTCAATTTTAATCCCGACTCCGCTAGCCGATCCTCCAGCGCCACCTTTAAGGGTTTTCCGTTTGTCACTACATCGCCTACAACGTTAATTCCCGCGTTGAGAGCTTCTTTACCGACTGCTCGAGCTGCACTACCGAGGAAGGGCAGAATTCGACGAAAGAGGCCCCCGAGGAAAGCCCCAATTCCATGGCCCCGTTGATATGGGCTTCCAACATAGACCCGTCCGAAATTATTGTATCTCTCCACTGACCCTCCACCAGCCTGGTTCGCGTAATATGCAATGTAAGGACTCATTTTGCTCGTTAATCAATTCTCTTGAAATGAAGTGTCACGTTCAAGGGTCCGTACTCGAATGGTATCATTTCACCACGATTGCACCTTATATCTATTTCAATTGTGCGAAATGAGTATCTCATCAACGGAATATAATGAGGATTTGAAAAAGTAGCACAGTGTGTGGCTCCATATGTATAACCAGAAGCATTGAATGGCACCACTCGTAAAAGAGATGACTGCACATCACCTGTTACATAGGGTACACAAAGGTCACTATAGATGAACAAGCTTTCAGGTAAACCCCTGGCCAGACTGGCAGGTAGATATCCCTCACAATACGGCTTTGCGTTTGTGAAACTGTGCACGCGCCTCTCAAACCCCAACATATCAGCCAATTTATCCGAAAAGTCTAATGCGTGTACCGTGCTACCGCATGTTTTGGAGGTGCAATGTCTTCCAATTTTCACAAAGCCTTGTTGGGTAGAATACTCAAATTTTATATGATCCTTCAAGGGTGCAAAGTTATTCATGAAACCTACGAGATCGGTCAGGTCCTTGAAAACCGCAGTAGGTAGAAAAAATGTTTGTGGTAGATTTGCCTTGCCCTTATTGTCTTTTCCGCTACTAACAAAGTTGATGGAGGCATCTTTCCTATCACGTATATGTAAAAAATTACAAGGAAACTGTATTTCACTCAGGCCCACAACCCATTCTCCTTCCAACTCAACTTGTTTCGGGAGTAATGTTGTATATTTTGATGCTGTATTATCAGGATGATAGTCCATGCTGCTGTTGCTTGGGAGTACCATATAAAATTCGTTCCTCTTCATTTTTTTCCAATGACGTGCAGCTCTGACGCAGGTATCCACGAATCAAATTTATCAGGATATCCCTCCCAATGAACAAGAATTTGTTTATTTTTTCCTTTTCCTTTAGAGCGTATGACACGTTCAACTACGAATTCATCCTTGTCCGTTTGTTTATTGACAAGCACCAACTCTGGCTCGTAAAAAAATCCTTCAATTTGTTCATCAGCTAAATCTTTCAGCTCGTATATTGGTAATGATTGTTTGAGGACTGCTTTCGTTATTTGGAATATTTCTTTACTCCAATTAGTCTCATATCCTTTCTCAAAGATGCCTTTCGCTCGACTGATGCGCACATAGTCCCCAACTTTGTATTTAAAGGTTTCTTTACGAGATTTCTCCGACTTGTACCGATTTTGTATATTACGCCATGCATATGGAGCATTATCGATATTAACAGTCGCAGGTGCCATTTTTATTGATGAATGTCTCGAGTTGTTATAAGAGTCGACAATTTGTTCCAACACATCCATATCTTTATATGTTCGACTATGTGTAAAGTAACGCCACATGCGCTCCTTCAGTGTCCGATTGAAACGTTCCACGATTGCGGCTTTTATGTCAGGATTACGCGCAACACGAAATTGAATTTTTTTATCAGAGAAAAATTTTTGGACACTGCTAGCCATAAATTCTTTTCCCTTGTCAGTTTGTATACAAACAGGCACACGACCACCGCTCCTTCCCATTATACGTTTAAAGCCCTCGAGTACCTGCGGTGCCGACTTGTCCTTCAATGGTTCAACCCAGGCAAACTTGCTTAAAACGTCAATGACCACAAGTAAATATGAAATCCCATCATTGTATGTCTTTAGTGATCTCAACTCAACCAAATCAGCCTCCCATACATCATCAATGTTTGTCACTGTATAATGTAACCGTGGAAATTTACGTCTGATGGGTCTATGGAGAGTATAAGTATTCTGTGCGTTTAGCCAATTTTTTATTTTATTTTTTTCAATTTCATTCTTATATTTTGTGAGAATATTTCGTGCTCCCGTATAAGCCACAGGCTCTGGAGGATGAAAATAGGCCCCCGATAGTTTCTCTTCTTCTAAAATTGAAGCCATGATGAAAGTCCTGAGGTCTTCTTTTCTTTTTTGCCGTATGGAGAAAAAACTCGCACTCTTCTCTTCAAATTCCGACGAGTACGGTGCACGAGCGAGCTGCGGGGTGTACCACCCTCCTCTTCAAAGCTTTCGTCCTCCGAAATCTCAGGCTGTACTTTGGGCCTACTAGAGGGTATTTGCGGTACACGATGAAATTTAGGGTTACCCATAAACTCGCGAGGTGTATTTATACTATGGAGATACACGGCAAAATGTTCCCAGCCTTTAGCTTGACAAGTTTTACGGGCTCTGACCACATCTTGAATTAAATCGACAATATTCACGCCATCAAGTGATTGACCATTCAAAGTCACTTGTCCCCTTGCATCCCACTTGAGTTTTCTTCCAGTGTCTACTCTATCGATGTATTCCAAAATACCCAAGGCTTTTCTTTGGAAGGTCGCAGGTATAGTCGCTACAATAGCTTTTGGGTCATATCGTGTATCGGGCTCCGGGTCGGGGGTCTCCGTTTCTTGCACAGGTACTTTACTCTGCTGTGTATAAAACAAATAGCGTCTCAAAACGTCATTATACAATTTCCATTTCTCATGATCATCCTTGGGTGTTTTTGCATTCAAAATTTCCAATAATTGAGCATCCAATCGACTTGTATTAGTGCCAGGGGTTTGAGCTGATGGTTGAATCTCTTTAGCCAGCTCCGTTAGAACGTGATGAACGTCATGTGTAGAATTTTTCTTCAATTTTTCCACACTGTCTTCCGGCACAAGTATCATTTTTCGTGCATGTTCCATGATTATACAACAGCTGAAATGATTGCGCTAATGAGAGGCCCCAATAACATGGGCAGGAATGCGCCGCCTTTCTGATTGAGAATTTTTTTCTTGCTGGATAAACTCTGTCTTTTGTCTGCCAACTTTCTCAAGATTTTTTTATGTTTACACAATTTCGATTTTTCACAATTTTTCAATGGAATATTCCCATGTAATAAATTCAGAGCACACTCGCAAATACAACGAATCAAATCTTTATTGGCGTGTTGTATTAATGCTCGTCGTAGTCTCGGTGGGGCGTGGATCAGTGCGTGTAATAAGGCTGTATTTTTTTCTCCGAGCGACTTGCGAACACAGCCGCTTCCAGAGCGACTTGTCTTTGCCATTACACACGAACGACTGGTACACCACGTGATGAGCCTCCCCCTTTTATATTGTTTTCCTTTCGTGGAACATAAACATAGTGATAGGGGTCGCTGGGGAATACACTGGTACGGAATCTGCAGTTTTCAGGAGTCGACTGTTTTAAATCAAGCAGCAAATATCCATGAGCCTGCGATGTCGCATCGAAATATGCCTCTTGTAAAAATTTTGGATCCTCAGGATATATCTGACGAGCCAAATGGGCAATTTGTGCACGATCTCGAGGATTTTTGAATACGACAATATAATTTGTATTCAATGAAATATCTCGCTGTCCTTTTCCTTGGTGGAATAAATTTTGAGATATAAACATAACACTGAGATTTTTGTGATGACTGCCTTTTGTGAATAAGTCGACTATTGCACCATTCGATGATTCACGCATCAAGTCGTCCACAACAACCAATTTTGGTTTATTATCATCAAAATCTCCGGATCTTGGTAAACCCTCTCGAAATTCGACAAAATTTTTGTCATAATCCGAATATCCATTCTGCCACTCAGCATAATAGAAAATCACTTTTTCAATCGGTGTATCACATATTTCTTTAATTTCTTTCAAAAATCTTTTAACAAAAAATGTTTTCCCACAACCTGTGGGTCCACAAATCATGGCAGTGAAGGGATGTTTCCACCTTGTATCCATGTTGCCGTCTGATTAAGCATTGTAAAAAACTCGTCATTTTATACACTTGTATAAGATATTCAAAAAGTAGTATGTATTTCAAAACGGCAGGGGGGTGTCGTAAGGCCCAAGCGTTTGACCTGCTAAGGGAGGCTATTACCTCATTGGTCAAGGACAATACGCGTAGGCGTGTACAGGTAAAATACTGGAGATATACACTTATCCCCCCTATGGCCAATAGTAGGACACTGACTTTTTCCAATATAGGCTGATTTTTTTCTCACTTAGCCACAGTTTCCTAAAAGGTGTTCGGAATGACGGACCCAAACGATTTACCAGGGCCTAGTGGTGCTTCTAGAGGAAATACCCCACCTCTGGAGTGCGATTTTGATTGGATAAATAATTTTAATCTGGACTTATTGAGTGATTTTGAAATTGAAGATAATTTTGAAGTGGATTTATTCGAGAGTTTTAGCCCCGAGTTTTTTGATGTTCAATATGGTGGTGGTAAAAAAGTGATCAATGATCCTGAGGCGCTCAAAGCCATTGAAGACTTCAATCTAGATTTACTAGATCAACACAATGGTGAGTATCGCATTATATGTTAATAATGATGAATATTTTTTTCTAAAAATATTCTTACCATTGAAAATAAATTCAATTTCAGATGCTCAATTTGGCCGAAATGAAGAGGATCTACCGTCAGCTCTGAGAACAATACGAAGGTCACGCCAGAGGCTCCCTCGTTTCAAACTCGACACACATGTGATGGAGTTTAGAATTAACCCTGTGCCTGAAGGTCGCAATCCGACCGAGTGGGTGGAAGAAGCTTTTCGAGATGTCTACAATAATATCATAGAAGCCGGAGGCCGCGGAATGAATCGAATGTGCGTCACATTCAATTTTGCAAATATGCAAAGAGACAACGCATGGATAAGCCCACGTGCGATTAATGGATACGAGTTTCAAGATTTGTGGAATCTTGTGAGCTCTATTGCACAGAGCGCCAATGGTTTCGACTGTGCGGACACATTTTGGATAAAACTCCATGTGGCTGAAGCCCCTGCAGGACAAGGAGACTTTTTTGAAAAGGGAATGAAAAGAGGACTGAGTAGAAAATGTGTTCTTCAAATTTCAAATGAAGATGGCTTGTGTTTAGCCCGATCACTTGTTGTGGCCAGAGTATACGCAAAGAAATTGAAGGCCAGAGCTGACAAGGGCGAAATACATGAGATGTGGCAATCCATTCGACAATCCAAGGGTAAAATGCAGCGTGAGGAAGCCGAGCAACTGACCCGCGAGGCAGGGGTCGTTGTACCTGCCGATGGCTGTGGTTTAGAGGAAATTATACAATATCAAAGATATTTGGCACGTGAGGGGTGCATTATCAAGGTTTATCCTCTCAAAAGGAATGGTAAAGATCGCCCGGTACTGTACGATAGCACGCCTGAAGTAACCAGCAGGAATATACCTACACAATATACTCTCCTCATTGTCTATTATCCGGAAGAGAAACACTATGAGCCAATTCAAAATTTACCTTCATTCTTCGGCTGCAAGTATTATTGCGAACATTGTAATACGCCCTACAGCTCTCAAGGCCATGTTTGTGATAAAACTTGTGACAGATGTCTAAAAAATCCACCATGTGACACTACAAGTGTGGATAAAATAGTGTGTGATGACTGTAATCGAGAATTCCACGGTCGATTGTGTTTCGAAAACCATAAGAAAGCAGGCTCTTTTGGAGGGATAAAACCAACAGTATGTGGAAACATAAAATTGTGTAAAAATTGCAATACGAAAATTGATCATCGGAATGCTCAGAAACACCAGTGCAAGAAATATTACTGCTCTGTCTGCCAGAAGGATGAACCCGCATCTCACGTGTGTTACATACCTACATTGAAATTTAAGAAGAAAACAACGGTGAAACGTGTGGCGTTTGTTTTTTACGACTTTGAAAC
>NW_021681068.1:76927-77053 GCF_001412515.2 Diachasma alloeum
CCTCGAGAACATGTTTTTGACGATGGCGATCCTGTGCGTGGATTTGTGAATTATATTACATCACTGAGTAAGGCGTGTAAAAAAGTCATATGTATTGCACACAACGCGAAGGGTTACGACTCTCAA
>NW_021681069.1:0-18680 GCF_001412515.2 Diachasma alloeum
TTTCTTCTTAGCTTTCTCATCATTCAACATCCTAAATGCGTATGTTTTGTCACATAGACCGACAAATTCAACCGTGATTCGAGCATTATTCTCATCGTTCATGAGTCCTAATACTTTCTTGTTTGCGAGCGGCATTCTATACTCATTGTTCTCTTTATAGTCAAATGTATCGAACATGTGTATGTCTTGTTTTATAGACTCATAGATATTTGGTACTTGGAACAGATAAAGTCAGTTGTCTGTATGGGTATATATGACTTTTGCTGAATCCCCAAATTTATACTTAACGTAGTTCCGATAGAAGTAATATATAATCGTTTTTGATAATTCGAGGATTATAAATCCAATATGGATAGGTTTCTTGCAATATACGGATGTTCCATTCATTCATTATCATCAAACACCATACAGCTATGGAAATTGGGTTTTGCTATCAATGCTTTTGCTCCATATCGACCCTTCCAATGTGTGAAGAGCTTAATATCTTTCTGTTTTCTAACATTTTCCATATTTTTTCCGAATACAGCATTATTCATCAAATTATCAAAGTTCTTGTGGAATTCATTTTTTGACTGTTGTCTTATCACAGTATTCAGATCAATGTAAGATTCCAACCAGGGCTTCTAATTGAATTTCAAAACACGATGAATATGCCTCAGTTTTATACCAAGAGCTGTGTATTGCTTCAAGTTTACGTAACGTATCACATACTTTTCTTTCGGGAAGAGAGTGGTCCCTAATTTAGTAAGTTTGCTCTCTGGAGGGATTAAGTATTCGGGACAGAGCGGAAAATCTTTATATAGTTCATACAATTCTTGACGACATTCCAAATCGAATTCAAGGATATATCTGACTAGAGAATCATCTACAGCAATTAAAATGTCTACAGAACCAGTCGCAACCCATTCAAACGAATCACATGGCAAACTGATACTCATAGCGGCCCCATATAAATTGTTCACATCATAATATATCAAATATGATGTTTCTGACGAGGGATCATAATATTTCTCACCCATGAATGGATTATTAGCATGGGCATATCTGTTTGAACATTGTGATTTTCCACCTCTAATACCTTTTTCAGTGAATAATATCATTTTCTGGATCTGTAAAAAGCTCTAAAGTGATCTCTGTATATTCCAGCTTAGCATCAAAGGCTAATCTACGTGTTGTATAATAAGGCAAAAGGTCTAATTTATACGTGGAAAGTTAATTACGACGGAAAATTTGAAAAGTCCCAACTAACAATAAGAGATCAGTTTGTAGGTAGAGATCGGAATACTCCCTCAATGTTTTAATATTAAATTCACTCCAAACATTAAGAGCATATTGATCTTCTTCATCAGATATCTGCTCATCAGTCAATTGAGAGTGAAACCCTTCTTTTCCAGGCAATTCCGTTTCATCCAAATTACCCCAATCATCCACATGTGGACGTCCGCATGGAACGGACCACTTTGTCGATATAATGTTATGTATACTCTGATAATTGAATAAATGTGGACCAATTTCCAAGTGCTATTGTTGAAAAAATGTTGGAAAATTTCAATGTGCTGTTGCTGAAAAAATTTCACGACCTCATTTGTTGTTTAGTGACCTTGACGAATTAAAAAAAAAAAGGAAATAACAAACGACGCCAAGTTCTTGAAGTTGAGCATGTCATATTTAAGGACGATAAAGCTTTTTACAGGAATGATACAAACAATCAGGGTTTTTACTCGTACTTTCAAGGTTTTTTGTAGCTTCGCCTTATTAATTCCAACTCAGTATAGCTAATCCGTACGAGTCATCGAAGAGTCACAAGGGTCGTAAAAAGTGTGGTTATTTTGAGAGGTCAATTACAAAGAGTGGAAATAGTCAGGACCAACGTACTTGGGGCGGTTTTTGATTCTTACATAAATGATCGTTAGCATGCGTTCGTTAGCATGGAATCATTAGCATGAATGATTGTTAGCGTGGGTTACGAAATAAATTACTGACCTGCAGTACAGTAAAAAAAGATAAGTTTCCAGTACTGCTACTGCTACTACTATCTTGAAGGTGAAACTCGAACTCTTTCGTATTAGTTCTCTCTAGGAACTTGGGAATCACTCTGCGGCACACTGACATTTTCATAAATCTGGCGGGGATAGATATTCTCGGATGATAACTTATATCGCATTGTATCTGAAAGAATTTTCAATAATCTGTCCTTTCCTACTATCACATATTATTACATTATTTTTATAAAAATATGTGGACGTCCCCATGAGAAGGGACCACTTTGGCACTATTGGAGTTATGTATATGCCGATAATCTTGATCTGATTCTGCAAATTTAGCTAAAAATGAACTTGATAGCGTAAAGAGCGACGATGCTATGGACGATCGAAAAAATGATTTAACATGGGTTTAAATGGGAGTTGGCAAGAGAAAAACGTGAATATCTCGAAAAATACAATCGACAAAGTGGTCCCTTTTCATGCGGACGTCCACATATATTGATCATATTAACGACAGAGATCAGACTATAGCCACGGAAGGTGAAGAGCGAAGGAAGACAGAATCAAGCGGCCATGGCCTCAATTCTAGTAGTAGAGTGCCGTCGTATGGAGATAATGCCCACTGTTCGCATTGGGCATTTCAAAAAACCGCGCGAAGTACGTTGGTCCTGACTATTTTCTGACCATTTTTTTTCGGGAAACCGCTCATATTTCCACTCTTTGTAATTGACCTCTCAAAATAACCACACTTTTTATGACCCTTGTGACCCTTCGATGACTCATACGGATTAGCTATACTGAGTTGGAATTCATAAGACAAAACTAAAAAAACCTTTGAATGTATGAGTAAAAACCCTGATTGTTTGTATCATTCCTGTAAAAAGCTTTATCGTCCTTAAATATGAGCTGCTCAACTTCAAGAACTTGGCATCCTTTGTTATTTCCCTTTTTTTTTAATTCGTCAGGGTGAATAAACAACAAATGAGGTCGTAAAATTTTTTCAGCAACAGCACATTGAAATTTTCCAACATTTTTTCAACAACAGCACTTCGAATTTTTTCAACAACAGCACGTCGAAATCGTTACTTGGCGCTTTAAAAAAAATTTTTTTTTGGCCCATTTCAGTAATTTTTTAAATTTCAATTATTGACAGACATATCACCGATTATTGACTGGAATGAGGAGAAATGAGGGGACGAGTCTCTTTGAATTTTTCAAAACCCTCTCATTTCTTATACCGTCTTTCCTAATTCGAGAACAACGCTTTGAACCAGTTACCTGACGATGCCATTTCAGGAAATTTTTCCGTAGCAAAATTTCAATAATTTATGAAATATGAGTACTAATGGACAACTCGGAAGCATTCCAATGAATTCTCTCAAGGATAGCATCACGTTTTAAGTAAGAGAATTGCTAGGCTTTTTCTAGTTCGACTAATGACGATTGATAGCTTGGGTACTTTTGGGACAGCGATATTCTGTGATTTTAGTACTAAGGATATCTTCCTCACCATCGGAATATTATTTGGATTTTTTGGATTTACTTCGTTCCAATAACAAGAAATACACGTTTTCGGAGTTTCTCGGCCATCGCATTTTTGTAATGCTTGAATCGTCGACATGTATCCAATCACTTTTTTTATCTCTGACCAAGCAAGTGTAGTGATCATTCATCTCTACATTGCTGTGTAATACAGCACTGCTGCTTTATCTGCCAATTGCTACTTTTCTGTCTGATATTTTTTTTATTGTACGTAAAAATGTCTATTTTGATAATAACGACTACGTTACTACTATTTATATTTGTTTTACGTGAGAAGTCTGTGATATGTCCACAAGTATCACAATATTGAACGACATCAGTCCAATGAGGGAAGGATTTATTGATCAATTCATCGAAAGCTATCGGTTGCTTTGTATCTTTTATTGATACAGTTATTACCAAATTGTTCACATTGTAAGTCTTCGTATAATCACATGACTTACATCTATCGAGATGAGTTAGATTCTGTTGGATATGTTTTCGTAGACCACCAACTTTGTTGCACATATATTCTAAAAATGTGACTGGATCCTGCTCATTTTCTCGGCACGGTGGACCTCCTACAAACTGCCTCAGCATGCTAGCATCTAAAACCTCTGATCCTTTCATGTATTTGCGGAGGAATTTACCAATCACCAATCTTCAGGGGTTTGCAATATTTCTTTACGTATGATAGAAGAATGGAAGAGACGTTGAATGACTGCATCGGTATGACTGGAGCCGCCGTCAGCATTACACAAACCGTTAACAGATATCTTAACATCATTTTTTTCCTTCTTAATATTCGTCTCGTCAATAGATCCAGTTTCAAATGCCCATTGGGTGTCCCATTTCTTTGGCCAATATTTATGAGGCAAAGAGATTTGCGCTAAGTCGGATCGGAATTCAGCTCGGAGTCTATTATATTCCTCAATGGCTGCTGTGGAGACTTTCGCTGATGATGGATCGAAATTTATTAAATGAACTTCCAGAGTAGTTACCCTTGAAAGAGCAACATATGTTTGACCGGACGAAAATATTGCCTGCCCCACATCCATGACAGCATTATGTAAACTCAATCCCTGGCTCTTACGAATTGTAATTCCATAACCTAGAGAAATCGGAAACTGGCGTCTTGTAATGTAAGTTTCGTTCATAATCTCGAACTTTACGGCCATCTGCTCAATCTGACATTCCTGTCCGAATGATAGACGTATGGTTATCGACTGGACCTGTTCCACTGCTTTGTCAATACATTTGGAAATGGAAGTTACAACTCCTATCGTTCCATTCACCAGACCAATTGTAACATCAATGTTTCGTCTTATCATAACCTTTGCACCTATTTTAATGGTTATGATTTTTGCCAAGCCAGAAGACGACCGTTCATCTTCTTCCGCCTTGGCAAGGATTCTTTTAGCCGCCGCTTTTAGTCTGGGATTACGACAGTCTATTGAGTCTTCTGCAATGAGGACTCTTTCATCAGTGGGAAGCTCTTCCAACATGATAGTATTCAAGCATTCACATTGTTTATGGGTTGCCAGTAAATACACAGCATCTGGAAGCAAATTTTTCATGTACGAAGAAAGGAGACGGACTCGATTTGCTGTATTCGGTGATTTTATATCGAATTTTCGAATTTCCAATAAATTGATGTCTTCAGCAGTGATTGCACCAACTCTCAAACGGGAAAGAAGATCTCCATAAGCTCGATCTTTCTGTTGTCGCATATTTATCGTTAACTCATCGTACTTGAATCGATCTACCCACATATATATACTACACACGGATCCTAATCATGTTTCTACCTCAATCGATGATAACTTTACATAAGGTGGATCTTGGTGCACAGGTGGAAGTTGTACGAAATCTCCGAAAACGAAAATGTGTTTCTTACCAAACCAATCATCATTCTCTTCAAATGTGTCAAATATTTCCATGAGCCTCTGATTGATATACAAAAGCGTAGTGTTGGAAAGCATTGATATTTCATCAATTATGATGAGTTCAACATCACGCATTTCCTCACGCATGAATTTCAACAAATTATCAGATAATTGCCTATATTTTGGAGTATCATCATGTTCTATAGGGAGTTGGAAATATCTCTGGATAGTTAATCCATTGATATTGAAAGCTGCTATACCTGTTGGAGCTGTAACTGGTGTGTTCCGATCCATTTCCTTACTAATCCAAGTTCTTATCACTTCAATTAAGAAACTTTTCCCTGTACCACCTTCACCGCTGACATAGAGACGCAATATATTATTCTTGGAAGATAGTGTATGTTTCCCTTTTTTAAAAATTCTTGTTTGGTCAACATTCATTTGTGCCATCATAGCATTCAAATCTATGTTCTTTACTACTTTTTCCTCCATATCATTGAACTCTTTCATAGCTATCTTGCCTTCTTTCGGATCACAACTGACCTGGACCCCAGGAGATTGCATCTCTTCACCTTCGGGTTCTTCGAGTTCATTACGGATCTGTTCTAAAATGTAATCTAATCCTTTTTGGAAAGTCTCCATTTCATTATGGTATTCACAGGCTTTAGCAAGATATTCTCTCATTCTCAAAAGGCTCAGTATAGGACGGAAAACCTTTTCGCAATTCATCTGTATCTCTCCAAGGTTTAAATAGTAATAGCAAAGTAAAGAAATACTTTTCCGGCTCAGTATTAATGTTGTGTCTCCAGTGATTGATCAAGTAACCCCGATCACGTCTCTTCAAAAATAAACAAGGTTTCAACGTGTAATATTCAATCTCTTCAGTTTTCGGTTTTGTACGAACAATGTCATACCACTTACAAAAGTCATAGAGACATAACGACTCGAGTTTTTTGGGACCATTGGTATAATAATCATCAATAAATGAGGGGCAAATGATATCTGTCGATTCTTTCTCTAATTTCTTTATTTCGTCGAAATTCTTGACTTTTATTTAATGGTGGTGTTCGCATCAGTTCCATATAATGAAATTCCCAATAGCGTGTCAACAGCTTCAAGAGCTCCGAGTTCACGATGTTGGAGAGCCCGCATCCCTACATTCCACAATTTTTGTCTCACTGTTTTTGTAGATGTCGCTTCTTCAATAACAGTAGACGATTTTGATATTTCGTATTTTGTGGAGTACTTCGTACAGTACTGAGTTAAAAGAGATGAGCTTTCTTCGATGAACTGAATATCCATATTACCTTCCCATGCAACGAGAATTGCTGGATTGTAATCATTAGTGAAAACTTCTTCTTTACTTCGAGGGAGTTCATAGAATCGGGATTTCGTCTTCAATTTCTTTCGACCAGCGATCGAAATGGCAGGATCACGCAATATGAATTTATCAGTTTCGGGACGAGAAAAACCAAATCGACATTTTTTTGTTATTCTTCCAGATGTCTCTTTTTTTTATCGTAAGCAATAGCTGTTATGGTTATGCTTCTGATGCGTTGTAATACGGCGGTATAAAGTTGGAGAAATTCTTTTATCAGGTGTAGTGCAAGTAACGTACTTCATAATGAAATCGGCTACTTCATCATTGGAATTGATATCGACGATTGGTGCCCCTTCAACCCATATCAATATATGGAAGTGTTGGGTTCCACGCCCTTGGTACTCTCTTCGCCAAAAATAGTGTATAATTTTTCTAATGGGATGGTCATCTGATAGAAGGAAATCCAGCAGCGCAGGAAATTTCATGTCAAGATATCTAGATACAGAAACGGAATCTGCTGCGATCACTTCACCATCAGATGATTTGTCCAAATGCGGAGCATTAATTCTGCGCAGATGTAAAACCATATCTTTCCAATTCCACTCTGCAGATGACTGACCGTAAGAAACCATGTCGCTGGTCCATAATGTCTAGCCAAGCATTTCAAATTGTTCCGTGGTTTGCGCCAGTATTGTTCGGAACTACGAAGACGTTCGAAAATCGTGTTCATATTCCCTTCCGCCCCTCCGTTTTGTATTTGTTGCAAGTAACTGTCAGCGGTATATTTCGGCCGTGGGTTTGTCACATGCAAAGTATGATAAATACCACTGTTGATTTGTCTGATTTGTTGATTCAACAGAAAAAATAAATACTGTTGGTTTAATCGCAAAACGTGGTATTTTTGAGCAGAGACGCATTTTAATATATTCCTGATCCATAATATGTGTATTGTGTTCTTCATGTTGTCCATTTTCGCCATATGGATATAGATCGGGAAAACACAACAAATCCAAGTTTTTCAAGTTATAATTCAATGGTATATCTCGTACTTTTTTTATCTGGTATAAATTACATGCGGTATCATTCACTCGTTTATCGTGCATCGGATAAACAGTATATTGCTCGAAACGCTGTGTGTCTTCAAAAATCTGAGTAACCATCGGAGATGGTTTAGGAGGATCCTCGCAACCACGAGGCGATAGAACTACTCCTTCTCCACTTTTATTCCCTTTTCTTTCATTTATCGATTGATTTTCATTGTTAGTCACATCAAGTAACAATTTTTCTCCCCTAGTTTCTTCGTTCACATCTTCCTCACGGACAGTCACAATTTTATCTTGATCATCTGTGTCATCATCTGTATCATTTCCATCTGATTCTACGGGATATTCCACATCGTCCTTCGATAAATATTTCATCAGATTTTGAGCTGATTCTGGCAATTCGATATTAGCATACAGAGGATTATGACATTGTAACCATTTCAAGGCTAACAAGACCTTCTCCATATTCACCAATTTCTGCCAAACAATACTTGCCTTGGTAGGAATTCCTCGAATTAAAATATACAACTCATGATCTTTATTAATAGGTGCAGTTGTTGAAGCTATTTTATCGAGGGTTTCTTTCATTAGCAATGGCAAGTGAAACGTTTGGCCTTTCAGTTTCTGGATTCGCATAATATGTGGTACGTACCTTTTTTGGATTGTTCCCCCTCTCTGCACAACTTGAAATACCTTCGCTCTTTAGATAAGTAATTTCTCATAGTCATTCAAATTTCGTATCTCCTCAGGGACATCACCTACGGTTTGATTATTTAAAATGCAAGTCGGTAGTAACTGATTTTTCCGGAATGTTCCCAAGCAATAGTCACATATGTAATCACTAAAATAGAAGAGATCTTTTTCAACAAAGGCCTACAGATTTGTCCAATGCACACATGGAATATCATTTCGTAGGTTCTCAATAGCTCTAACGGCACTTCTGTGGTTCAGTTTCTGGCACGAAATGGACGAATATTCAGCGATATCCCGCTTGGCTATTGCTATAAAGGCATTTTTATGCTTGGCCTGTATCATATCTTCATCCAAATTATCAATTTTTGTTGTGGAAGAGTCGAACGATTGTCCGGAACTCTTCATATCATTGGATATCTTCTTTAATATCTGCAAATTCATTGATTCCAACGCATCATCTAGGTGAGATAACTTCCCGAATGTTTCATTCAGCTTATATAAAAGTCTTTCAACATTCCTCACGATGGGAAAGTGTGATGCTAACATTTCAACAGCGAAAAACAAAGATTGACATGGATTCTACTGCATGTAACAATAAACCAACTGCCCAACTTATTTTGTGAATGTTTGAAGAAACAGCCTTGCAAAAACTCAGGGAGTGTGCGTAAATTTTGCACCACTAGACGCTTAAGGAAATCCTTATAATCCTCTAAGACATCTTCATTCTGTACAACTTGGCAATATCGATCACACACCCATTTTTTTCGATGCAACCTATCTTTAATCAAGGGCAATATATTCATAGCTTGTCCCTTCGAGTTCATGTCTATTTTGTATATTTTTGGAATATCAAATGCATATATTATTTCATAAAAGTAAGATTCTGTCGATGATGTATGTCTAGACAACCCACAAAGGTCCGTTGCTGTATGTCCATTTTTATTACCATGCATTCTAGGGAGATGATGATCTGCTAATTTATGGAGTGTAGTCAACCAGCGATTCAAGTCTTTTATATAACTTTTTCTTTGTTCCATACACCATTTGACTATTTTTTGGGCTTCCAGGCTACATTCTACCAAACTAGTCCCGTGAGTTGCCTTGATAACGTCTGTCAATTTTTCAATGTATTCTTCAGAACGAGACTTGGTTGAGATATGTTCTTGTTTGACTTTTTGAGTTTTAGAACTAACTTTTGCAGTTTTTGCTTTGGTATCTTTCTTTCCTTCTTGTTTGATTGATTTTTTATTGCAGGATTTTGGTCTATTTATTTTGGCCTCGATAACGTCTGTCAATTTTTCAACGTATTCTTCAGGACGAGACTTGGTTGAGATATGTTCTTATCTGACTTCTTGGGTTTTAGAATCAACTTTTGTAGTTTTTGCTTTCGTAACTTTTCTTCCTTCTTGTTTGATTGATTTTTTATCGCAGGATTTTTGTCTATTTTCCAATACCATTACCGATTCTTCCATAAATGTAACTTTCTCGTTCTTCACATGAACAGTGTTTATGAAATTTATTTTAGAATGTCCCGATTCACGAAGACCATTGCCATCGGCTGTATCAATGTTTACCATATCAGCACAAGCATCACTATCATCTGATTTCAGCCGTAATGTGCCAGCGTTCCCGTTCTCAGATGTCATATTAGATTGTCTCCGACGAAGACATCTGTCTGGATTGTATTTTTCATTATCAGTATACTCAGAATTCTTTATTTTTCCGCACTTTTGATCAGAATTATTCGAGTATGGAGAGTTCGTATCAATTAGATTGCGCTGGTTATATGCGTACCGCTCCTTTCGTCGGATCTCTGGTAGAGATAAGGATTTTGATATGTTAAAGTTTGAAATGTTTGGAAATGGCCTAGTTTCCATTGTTTGGAACATATTGAACAAATGTTGACGCATCATCGACGTTTCATATTGGACATATTCTGGTTTTTCTCTGAATAATATAGTAAAAGCAAAGGCTATAGCGATTAGGCCACAGTCAACTGAATTATTTTGAGTTTGGACGGTCATAAATCGTACCGAATTGTTTGAGACTTTATAAAATGGATAAAGATGCTGTAGAAATACAATGTGATCATTGTGTAACAAATGGCTGTTCAGAGAGTCATAGATGTAAATGTGTTTACCATCATAGATACTACAAACCCAATGCCCTAATTTTCCGCTACCTTCACTATCATTACTATACAAAATCTGGATATGTTTCTTCGCAAGAGGTATTGGTATGATTCTATTTGGCGTTTGCACCAATAACGTATCTTGAGGGTAATAATCTGAGTGCCTAGACAAAATGTGCCTAAAGAATATAATATGCTCGTCTCTCAGTCGTGCATTACTACAGATCATGTTCATCCATTTATCACGTAAGGGTGCCAAATTACGATTTTGGAGATTTCGACGTTTTTTTATACAGGGTGCGCCTGTATTACCATCACAAGGTATATCAAAGAGAACCCGTTTCGATGGAAGCTTTTTGATGCCTTGATTCTTGCTGGAATCATTGGTTTCCACATCCAATACACTTTCATTCTGGTCCAATTCATCGTGATCAATTCAGTCTCGATTGATTTTCTTATTCTTCGGTTGCATATTTTCCTCATGTCCATTCAATAATAATCGTTTTTCCATCACTGGGTTACAGGGCATTAATGTTGTTCGCTTTCAAGAATGCCTTGGGCACGTAGGCATTGTGCTAGTTGGGAATTTTGTTATTATTCTAGTTTCGAACATACGCAATAAATGCTGAAGCATTGTTGATACATCATATGTAATTTCCTCTGGATTTTCTCCAAAAGCAATCGAAATAGCAAAAGCGACGGCGAAAACCCCACAATCACTGGAATTTGGTTGCTGTTGAACTTTACAAAATTTGACATTCGTAATATCAAAAAATAGTAAAGGGTATAATATTCGTAAATATATTCTGTGACGTTCTTTGAGCTCATATGCATTGAAGGAATCATAAACATAAATAGACTCAGTGTCGAAAAACGTACAAATCCAGTGTCCATCGCATATTTTTCCCGCATCTTTGCTTGACAATTTGTCACTTGAATGATGTAGTATATGAATATGTGGGTTTGTGGGATTGATAGGTTCCAGGAATTCTGGAAGCATGAATGTCCACGATTCATGGAATTCAAACTGGAATTGGTCATGTAAAAGTGCAGCGAAGTAGTCGATTTCATCATCAGATAACCAGACCTCTCGCCCATCCGCTAAGATTATTTGACGATTCAATAAAAGCATAATGAATGAAAACTGTAGAGATTGATACTATATTGTATCGATTTATTAATTGAATAATTACAAGCTGTAAAAAATTTCACACTTCAATAATCTTAATAACAGCTCTGTTAAGCTGAATAGAAACCTTAAGCGGAGATATCACAGCTGTTGAGAAGCTGAATGTTCCAGGAAAAATGTTCCAATGAAACTCGGTAGTATTGATAAGAGCTCTGATGAGCTGAGAAGAAACAGCTCCTAAGAAGCTGAGTGGTCAATAGATACAGCTTAGATAAGTTAATAATATGACCGATAACAGCTCTTATAGAGCTGAATATTCTAGAGGCACAGCTCAGTTCTGCTGATGATAAAGATACAACAGCTTTCGATTATATTCAATGGTCAAGAGACATAGCTCTTAAGAAGCTGAGTGGTCAAGAGACACACCTATCAATAAGCTGAATAGTCACGAGACACAGCTCGAACTAGCTGATAGCGAAGAAGCACAGCTTTCGCAGAGTTGAATGTTTAGAAGTGATTGTTTGATCAAAACTAGTACGAAAAGTGCAGCTCAGGAATCCTGCTGGCAAATGTGGAAGTTTATTGTAAGCCAGTTGAAGACAAATGAAAAAAATTAACAATATTTTAAAATGAATGAAAAAGAAGTGAAGAACAGAAAAAATAACAAAGAGAAGAAAACTGGAGAAGAATGGGATAGATGAGCGGAAACGAGATGAAAGATGGTAATAGAGAAGAAGAAGAAGAATCGAGGGAAATTGGAGACAGAAAAAAGGGGTAGAGAGGAATTATCAGAAAACCAGAGTTAGGAGGAGTTTAATAATAATAGTGAAGAGACGAGATAGATTGGAAATAATGAAGCGAGAAGAACAAAATAATCCCCTAAAATTCATGAAGATTAGTCATATTTATGCCACAAGATATTCCATCGAGCAAAACAAAACCACAACTCACTAAAAAATATTGATTTTCAGATAATTTTTGAGAATTCGATTCGATAAACGCGTTGAGGAATAAAACATCCGCCACAGACTATAATTCGAGTAGAATTGATGAATATAGAATAGTCAGTAGAGGAATCGATAACGGGTTGCCCCCTAGCGGTGGAATTAATTATGAGTCCATGTGTTGTTGAATGAATTAGTAAATAATGAATGAATTAAGTAATGCAATTACTCGGAAATCGTTCAGGGATGTTTGGGAACGTATTTTCATTGATTGGGAAAAAGTTTTTGATTTTCAGTTAATTAAATTAAATTCGAAAATGCGTATCATCAGCGAACGAGGATTCGAAACAAAAAATCATCTAGATTCACTCGAATTCGTTTGGAGAACTCTATGAAAACTTCTATTTTGTTTGGGAAAGGGATAAAAGCTCAATTTTTAAGGACAAAAGTATTTGCAGGGGACAAAACTGAAATCGTATAAGAATTTCTTATAGGATTTTCCATGAGATTTCAAATACGATTTTTTTCCTACTTCCTGAGGGCTATTAGAATGTCATATATTTCACATTTATGAAGTTCATGAGGATCAAAAAGCTTACACGCGTCATCTGACCTTATGACGTCCATATGAATCAGTTGTGACCTCCATATGACCCTCATATGACCTCTATATGAAGTCACCTATATGACTTTTTATGACATACATATGACCTCCACCTGACCTCCATATGATCCCGCTTTGATCCTTGATCTAAATCTTATTGTGATTCTCAGTCTGAACGAAATTCCGACCCTTATCCTGACCCTAATTGAGACGCTTGCTTCTTTGTGACTCTTTGTTATGCTTGTCAGTTTTGTCCCTTGCAAATACTCTTACCCTTAGAAATTGAGCTTTTAACCCTTTTCCAAACGGAATAAAAGTTTTCAATGAGTTCCTCAAACAATTTTGAGTGAATCTAGATGTTTATTGCTTTAGAATACTCGTTTGCCAAATATACGCATTTTCTAATTTCATTCATTGGAAATCGCAAACTTGTTCCCAAATAACGAAAATGTTTTCCCAAATATCCCCAAACGATTCTTAAGCGATTGCAATTATGTAAAATTCATAATCATTTTACGTCCGCCAACTATATGACGTTTGAATTAGTATCATCGGTGGTCAGTTTGGCTACTAATGGCGCCAGGGAACAGAGTTTCTTTCAATGGGGCAGACAAGGAGAAAACTCATCTAACCATCTTTATCTGACGCATTCAACAAATGGGCAAACCTCCGCCCCGCTGCCATCTGTTTTCTACTTTTAATGATGATTCTAACTAAAGAAAAATCTATCAAATGTTTTTTTTCGTTTTGTTTTGCTTTCCCTCAGAAGTTTAACAGTACCTGGAAAATTAGGATCATCGTTCAAACCTGAAACAGAGGACAGCGGAGTCGATCATTGCCCATTTGTTAAATGCGTTAGACAAAGATAGCCAGATGGGTTTCATCCTTGTCTGCCCCATTGAAAGACACGCGGCTCCCTGGCGCCATTAGTACCTAAACTGACCACCGATGGAATGGAAAATGGAATAGATACGCTGTGGGTTTCATTTCAGCATAGACAGGATGGGATGGGCAAAGGATTTATCGATTTCAATACTTTTCGCTGCCGAATGTAAGCTTTGTGATTTTTCAAACTTGAATTTCCAATTTTTCGTGTCCCGTTAACTAAATACAAAAAATGCACTTATCCACTTTTTTCCGTATTTTTCAACTTTTTCTCTTCATTTTCGAATTTTCACATAGTTTATAATATAAAAAATTGAATGTAGTTGAAGATGATACAAGAAACTGCTTGATAATTTTCTTCGTATCATGATCCTTGGCAGAAGCCGTCCCCGAATATTCATGAATGAATCTGAAAAGAGGAGGAACGCGTTAAGTCATTGACTCTGAATAAACCATAATGAACAAAGACCATCACCTTTCTGAATTGTCGAAACGACAGTTTCGATTCGTAGCTCCCGCTTCTACGTCTCCATGAGCAAATCTGAAAAGAAGAAGAATATGTGAATATGTGAATTCATTAATCATTTTCTAATTCATAATATCATGAACACTTACTCGTTTATGAAGTGAACATGAGAAATGGACGGAAGAGCCATGCCTGGGAGTACGAAGAGACTGGGAAAGTTTCATGGATTGTCCCATAGAAGAAGTTTGTTAACAGTGAATCACATTGAGAGAGAAAACGATTCAACTCGAAAGAAACTGTTCTCAACTTTTTTTTTGCTTGAAGCAACTGAATGAGAAAGATTCCAACAAGTTGAATCGATTTTCTGTCCCGCGTCTTGATTCACTATTAACAAACCCGATCAATGAGGAAATTTTATGGAATTTTCCAAAGACGAAACTCAAAAAAATCAAGATGATCCGGCAGAATAATAATTATAATTTATAATAATGCCGCCAGAACCACGTTCCCGAGCTCTATTGTTCTTCAATTGGAAGAACTGACTCTTCCAATACCTGGAAGGAAGAACATTTGAAGTTATAAGGAAATAGACAGTTAGCGTGAAAATGAATGAGAAAAAGTAAACCCGAGGGCACGCTCGGACGATTATGATTGAAATGAGAACTCACCGACTGTTACGTTGATCGAGATTCTTCCCAGCTTTTCGTCTCTCATAATTCTCTCTGCCTTGTCCATTTCCACTGTTCCCTTCGTTCCCTCCAACTCTCTGATTCCATCCGGACCTGCCGTTTCCATCTCTGCCGCCTTGGAATCCTACGTTCCCTCTGTTATGAAACCTCGATCGATTCCAAGGTTGAAAGTTGGGCCAGATAAATCTGAAATAAAAAGGGACATATATAGTAGCAATTAATCATAACAAACATCCGACTTTTTTCGTCATATCATTGTCGTAACTCAATTTTCGAGATCCATCGGGAAATGATATGAGGAAAAGCCTCGGAAGTGTTATGGCTAAACAGAAGATGCGGAATTTCTTTTGTTCTTGATTTCACTCGTCGATTGAGTGATTATTAAATCTATAACCAGGCATTCAACAGAGAATGATGAAAGAAATTTAATTTTCAGTGGAAAATAATTGAACCATTCTGGATTTTTCTGATACAGAATGGTTTTAGGGAAACCAATACAAATTCCATCGAATTTCTATTGGAATTTCTATTGGAATCCTACTAGAATTCTATTGGAAAATTCTATTTGTTTTTTGCGCCATTTCTATAGGAGATGTTCAAGGGTCCCCCCTCACGTCGGTGAGTTTTGAAAGTCTTCGGTGGAGCTAGAGACGCATTGAGCGACTTTTAATATATGACAGGATATGTTAAAAAGTGAGAAAGAAGATGACTCAAATCGGTTTTGCCCCATACATCCCCGAAAAACGACGTTTTGCACGTTTTTAGCTTCAAAATAGTCCTCGCATCACAGTTTTTATCCGATTGACCGTTTTTTTTAAATGTTCGTTATATTCCAAAGAACAAAGTTAAGTGGCCTTTTCACGATCCGTCAATTGAATCATTCAAAAATAAAAAAAAAATAAAAACAAAGACTTTATTTTTTTTTTTATTTTTTTCAATTTTTGAATGATTCAATTGACTGATCGTCAAACGGTCACTTAACTTTGTTCTTTGAAGTCTAACGAACATTTAAAAAATAAAAAAGGTCAATCGGATCAAAACTGTGATGCGAGGACCATTTTGAAGCTAAACACATGCAAAACGTCGTTTCTTGGGGATGTATGGGGCAAAGCCGATTTGAGTCATCCTCTTTCCCACTTTTTAACATATCCCATCATGTATCAAAAGTCACTCAATGGGTCCCTAACTCTATCGAAGACTTTCAAAACTCATCGACATCCCCCCTCAATAGAAAAGTCAATAGATTTTCATTTTTCTATGAAATTCTTGGACATGAATTTTCCAAGTATTTTTTCCTGGGTTTTATTATGAGAAACAAATGAAAATACAGCGGAAAAAACTTAACGAAAATTTACGCTCAAAAATTTCGTAGAAAAATGAAAATCTATTGACTTTTCTATTAAATTTCTCCTATAGAAATGGCGCAAAAAACTGATAGAATTTTCCAATAGAATTACAATAGAATTCCAATAGAAATTCAATGGAATTTCTATTGTTTTTTCTATTGAATTTTTTCATACGTGCATCGACATAAAATTTATTCTAGAATCATTCATTATCAGAAAATCTAGGATTAGATCATTTGGCACCAAAATATCTCCTTCCAGAATTTATTGAATATCTGTCATGAGATGATTAAAACGGTAAGTGATTAGAGGAAAATGTCAAGAAATATTGTTTGTAAACTATTCTCTCAACAATAAAAATGTCTCGACATTTTCTACTGAAATCCTTGGTTTCAGAGTAATTGTAATAATAAAACCGTTCAGAATATGATAATTACCTCTTAAACCAAAGATTTCAGCGTCAGAACTCAAGAGAATTTTTTTTAGCTAAGAGAATCATCAACAAACGATATTTCCTGACATCCCCCCTAAAATCACTTGTTAACTCAATAATTCAATCGAACACAACCTGATGCATCAAAAAGTTAAACTTCCCTCCACGTGACATTTTCGAGGTTATGGTAGTAGGCGCAACATTTCTGATATTAACTCATGAACGGAATTGTGTTAGAAAATTATTCCTAATGAGAAATAAATTTCGTCATTGCAGATGTTATGACAGTAGAAATTTTTTCTCTTGACATTTTCTCCTCAAGTCACTCATCAGGATAGTTTGAAGCCAAATATTTATCACTTCAAAATCAAGGAAGTTCAGTTGAGAGAACATCTCTACCGACATCAGATTTATAATGATGATGTTTATTTTGTATAAAAACGATTTGTCTAAACAGTTGAAGGCATAAACAAATATCGGAAATGGTGTGTTATATATCATAACCTTGAAAATGTCACGTGGACGAATGATCAAAATTGTTATGCCTTGGATTGAAAAAAAAAGAAATCTCACGTATTAACAAAACGTGGGGGCCTTTAATATTTTTTCGATGAACAATATATATTTAAAATGGCATTATACTTACGAAATCGTCGTCTATGTCGATCGTTGATAAACTCATCAACATTCCAATGTCCGACAAAGAGAAAGACAATATTCTTTCTGTTTCACTTTCATTTTTCAGTGGGCGCGTGCACACATCGGTAGGCACATGTGCACCACCCAGCAGGGACAAGTTCGCCAATGTCGCAAGACTATTTCAACATCCATCACTTATTCCGTACCAACTTCGAAACAAAAAAATGATAGAAAATAATCTAAATCGCGAAAAACGAAACACAACACGTTGCTATCCACGTATCTTTTCAGATATTCGCCCAAAAAAGGAAACAACGATGTAAATGGAAAGGGAATTGGCGATTTATATGATACAACTAAGATTGTTTTCTCCCAAATCTTGCGTATTTTCATTTTATTCCACGCTTATTGTTTGGGAGTAGTGGAGGGGGTAGTTGCTTCGTGTATAGATACGAGCTAGCTCTCGGCCTGAGGTTTTTGGCGGGCATTCGAAAACGTTACTTGGCCGATACGCTATCGCGTAGCTCGATATTGATAACTTTTCGCACATTTTCAGCTCAAAATGATTTTCATGGGGTAAAAAATGACGTCGTTGGAGAAGATGGAAAAAATTTACCATTGGTGCAAATGGCAGTTGCTGAGACAAAAACGTGAATATCTCGGAAACTAGAATCCTTTTTCATGTGGACGTCCACATATACAGGGTGGAGATCCACATATACATCTGAACACCCTAGGATCAGGGGGTGATTCTGAGCAGAAAAGTCTTCTTGCACTTTTTGATCAGACTCACCCCTAAAAAGTTATTGGCAATTAAGGGTGGGCCAATGGGGTGTGATTTTTAAGCGGGCGCACATCCATGTGATATGCAGTATATGTGTGTGTGCCCGCCCCACCATTCTACGAGACAAAAGAGCGCAACGATATTGCTCTCTCTCTCTCTCTCTCTCTCTCTCTCTCTCTCT
>NW_021681069.1:18690-21383 GCF_001412515.2 Diachasma alloeum
TCTCTCTCTCTCTCTCTCTCTCTCTCTCTCTCTCTTCGCTGGAATGACGAAGAGGGGAGAATGAATGGGGGAACGTAATTCCCCCTCCACACGCAATGGAAGGACGATCAACCAACCGATCGTCTTTCCATTGGTTACAGCGTCGAGTAGCGTGGGGAACGCGCGACTCGGTTGAAAATTCATCCCTCCCCCCCGAATTATAGCCAAGGAATGAAACTTGTGTCACTTATTGAGTATTAAATGCTCAATTCAATGACATGAGTTTCATCCCTTAGCGGCCTTTGGGGACGGAGGGATAAATTTTCGAAAGTGTGAAGAGAATGAAAAAAAAATTTTGTTTTCAATTCAAAAATTCATTCCTCCGATCCTAACTGCGACTAAGGGATGAAATTTGTGCCCACGTGTTGAGCATTTAATACTCAATAAGTGACACAAATTTCATCCCGTAGCACCTGTTAGGGAGGGAGGAGTGAATTTTTGAAAGAACGAAAAGATGGAAAACAAAATTTTTTTTCAAATGAATTCTCCAAAGTGCGGAGAAAGAAAAAAAAATTTTTTTTTCATTTCAAAAATTCATTCCTCCGATCCTAACTGCGACTAAGGGATGAAATTTGTGTCACTTATTGAGTATTAAATGCTCAACACGTGGGCACAAATTTCATCCCTTAGTCGCAGTTAGGATCGGAGGAATGAATTTTTGAATTGAAAAAAAAATTTTGTTTTCCATCTTTTCGTTCTTTCAAAAATTCACTCCTCCCTCCCTAACAGGTGCTAAGGGATGAAATTTGTGCCCACGTGTTGAGCATTTAATACTCAATAAGTGACACAAATTTAATCCCTTAGGGCCAGTTAGGGAGGGAGGAATGAATTTTTTGAAGTGCGAAGAGATGGGAAAAAAAAAATTTCAATTCGGAAATTCATTGCTCCCACCCTAATTGCGACTAAGGGATGAAATTTGTGCCAACGTGTTGAGCATTTAATACTCAATGAGTAACACGAATTTCATCCCTTAGTGCCTGTTAGGGAGGGAGGAGTAAATTTTTGAAAGAGCGAAAAGTTTGAAAAAAAATTTTTTTTTTTCAATTTCTTTGCGCTTTCAAAAATTCACTCCTCCATTCCTATTAGGTGTTAAGGGATGAAATTTGTGCCAACGTGTTGAGCATTTAATACTCAATGAGTGACACAAATTTCATCCCTTAACACCTAATAGGAATGGAGGAGTGAATTTTTGAAAGCGCGAAGAAATTGCAAAACAAATTTTTTTTTCAATTAAAAAATTCATTTCTCCGACCCTAATTGCGACTAAGGGATGAAATTTAAGCCAACGTGTTGAGCATTTAATACTCAATATGTGACACAAATTTTATCCCTTAGGGCCAGTTAGGGAGGGAGGAGTGAATTTTTGAAAGCGCAAAGAAATTGAAAAAAAAATTTTTTTTCAATTCAATAATTCGTTCCTCCGACCCTAATTGCGACTAAGGGATGAAACTTGTGCCAACGTGTTGAGCATTTAATACTCAATCCCCCACTTAGGGTAGGAGGAATGAATTTTTGAATTGAAAAAAAAATTTTTTTTTCAATTCAAAAATTCATTCCTCCTACCCTAAGTGGTGGATTGAGTATTAAATGCTCAACACGTTGGCACAAGTTTCATCCCTTAGTCGCAATTAGGGTCGGAGGAACGAATTATTGAATTGAAAAAAAAATTTTTTTTTCAATTTCTTTGCGCTTTCAAAAATTCACTATTCCCTCCCTAACAGGTGCTAAGGGATGAAATTTGTATCACCTATTGAGTAAAAATGCTCAACACGTTGGCACAAGTTTCATCCCTTAGTCGCAGTTAGGGTCGGAGGAATGAATTTTTGAATTGAATTTTTTTTTTTTTCAATTCAATAATTCGTTCCTCCGACCCTAACTGCGACTAAGGGATGAAACTTGTGCCAACGTGTTGAGCATTTAATACTCAATCCGTGACACAAATTTCATCCCTTAGTCGCAGTTAGGGTCGGAGGAATGAATTTTTGAATTGAATTTTTTTTTTTTTCAATTCAATAATTCGTTCCTCCGACCCTAAGTGCGACTAAAGGATGAAATTTGTGCCAACGTGTTGAGCATTTTTACTCAATAGGTGATACAAATTTCATCCCTTAGCACCTGTTAGGGAGGGAATAGTGAATTTTTGAAAGAGCGAAGAGATTGAAAAAAAATTTTTTTTTCAAATGAATTCTCCAAAGTGCGGAGATTGAAANTTTACGCATTCCTTACGACGGCCATCCCACCTTCTAGGGACATTTATGAAATTTATGCAATTTGTAGACATTTTACGCGCATTTTACGCATTCCTTACGACGGCCATCCCACCTTCTAGGGACATTTATGAAATTTATGCAATTTGTAGACATTTTACGCGCATTTTACGCATTCCTTACGACGGCCATCCCACCTTCTAGGGACATTTATGAAATTTATGCAATTTGTAGACATTTTACGCGCATTTTACGCATTCCTTACGACGGCCATCCCACCTTCTAGGGACATTTATGAAATTTATGCAATTTGTAGACATTTTACGCGCATTTTACGCATTCCTTACGACGGCATTTTGCGCATTCCTTGCATTGCGTGTGAAGGGATGAAATTTGTGTCACGTATTGAGTATTAAATGCTCAACACGTTGGCACAAATTTCATCCC
>NW_021681069.1:22625-41540 GCF_001412515.2 Diachasma alloeum
GAGAGAGAGAGAGAGAGAGAGAGAGAGCAATATCGTTGCGCTCTTTTGTCTCGTAGAATGGTGGGCTGGGCACCCACACATATGCTGCATATCGCATGGATGTGCGCCCGCTTAAAAATCACTCCCCATTGGCCCACCCTTAATTGCCAATAACTTTTTAGGGCTGAGTCTGATCAAAAAGTGCAAGAGGACTTTTCTGCTCAGAATCACCCCCTGATCCTAGGGTGTTCAGATGTACATGTACTTCTGAAACACCCTGTATTCAACCGGAAATACCCCCTTTCTACTCAACAGATTGAAATTAGTGGAATCAGGTTGATATTTTCTTGTTATTTCTTTATGATCGTTATCAATGTAATTCACTAATCTCTAACGACTGCTACCCATGTGTGATGTCCAGAATTTTTATAGGAAAATTAAATGAAAAATAATATATATATATAGATATGAAGCAAATTAATAAGTCAAATGATTGACGAAACATTTCATCACTTAAACTCAATAAATCAAAAAAAAATGGAATTGAGAGCATCAGTGATGAAATGTCTCACTCAACCCCCCCGTTTGTCAATATCAAAATTCGCAGATGGAGGAATGGTTGAGAAACAATGAAACAAAAACCCCAAAAACCGAGTGAACTACTTTCCTAAAGACGATTTAAAAGTGGGAAAAATCATACANGATTTTGCACGCAATTACAACTGACCTCCACTATATCAAACAGACCTAGTCGCCTCCGATTTTTGAAAAATTTTCGGTCCCCCGCTCGAAAAACATACTCCTTCCGGGTTAAATACCTCTGGGTTTTAACATCGCGAAATGTGTGTGGTGTGGGTAGCATCCTGAACTTCAGAATTATGGTATCGCCCATTTCAAAAAGTTGGGTTAAACCCAGAGGTACCTAGTCGACTCCGATGTGACGCAGTGGCCACTCAGAGAAGAGGCGAGTAGGATAGCCACATGTAGTGTATATGGAGGCGTATATGTACGCTATGCATATATATATATATATATATATATATATATATATATCTAGACATAATGCAAATTAATAATTCAAATATTTGGTGAAACATTGCATGACGTAATCTCAATAAATCCAGGAACAATGGAATTGACAGCATCAGCGATGAAATGTCTCACTAAACATGGCCCCGTCTCTCACTATCAAAATTCGCAGATGGAGGAATGGTTGAGAAACAATGAAACAAAAACCCCAAAAACCTAGTGAACTACTTTCCTGAAGATGATTTCAAAGTGGGAAAAATCATACGACATTTTCTACCAATTAAAAATTGACTCGTTGGAGCCCCCACGACTCAAGTGGCCCCTAAATCCGATAAAAACTCCAGGAATGTCAATATTAATCATCCTTGGAGCAGCGACGGAGCAGTAATAATTCTGGTCGAAATAGTTCACTTAATCGGTGGATTTTTTAGGGGTTCTGTTCCGTGCTAACTTGTGACCAGACGTGTTCTACCAAGTGTCCCACAAAAGTGGAAAAATCAATTTAATATACTGAATATCAATAGTAGGAAAAGTCAGTCTGCAATCCGGAAGGTGTACCCGCCATTTGAAGATAATAATTCACGATTTCCAGTGATCCGTTACACCAATATTATACAAAAAGGTGACTAAACCAGAATTTTGAGGTTTCATGGTCTCTGCGAATTTGGCATGTGTAATGATAAAACAGATTCCTTGATATCCGCCACGATTCCCTCTACTTCTCCCACCAAGGATAAAGCAGTATCCGACTCACACCGCCCGATTAGACGTAAACAACAACGAGCTGTCAGCTGTTCCAGCCCCACTGCCTCCCAGAAATTGTGGGCCTCCCCGAGATCTACTCCCAAAACTGGGATTAAAAAGAGAGGAAGACCAACAATAGCTTCCTCACTTGCCTCTAAAAGAAAGAGGAGCCTAGAAAAAGTTGAGAACAACTCGAGTGTATTGGACGAGGTAATAATACTCCACCCAAGGAAAAAGCCAAAAAATCTCAAATCAACCAAGAATATGAACCCATCAGGTAAACCTTTTTCTTTCTCTCTCCAACCTGCTGTCTTGAATAATAACAGTGGGGCCCTCAGTGACCATCCGCCTCCCCCGACTCCAATGGAGCAAGACGAGATGCAGCAACTTCTGTCAACAGGCTCGGATAGAGACATTATAGTCGCCATCATGACTTTGGACTAAAGGACAATTCTGACAGCATGAAGAAACAGCTTGCTGATCTATCCAAAATCATTGAGAAAAACGACAGAGAGACTAAAACTGAGACGAAGAAATTAGCTGATAAAATGGTTAAACTTGAAGGGAAAATTAATGAACTGTCAAGGATTTTTGCCGGTGCTCCACCAGCAAATATCCCAAACTATTTTGGACATCTCCTCTATCGTTCAATTAAGTCGGGCGCCAGCTGGATTTTCACGGAAAATCCAACGGTAAACCGGCCTCAGAGGATAACTCGTCTACGCTGAGGACTTTTCGTGGCGGGGCTAACAATGCCGAGCCAGCATCAGCGTAAAACGGTAGAGTGGGCGCGGTTCACCATACTAGGAGTATTTCACTCGATCGCTCCTCGTCTTTCCAGCCGAGAGACTGCGATTAAGCGTATCTTCCAGGAGCTATTCCCCCATGTACCTTTCGCCGAGGATGTTTCCATTCCTCTGACGTATTCCTTTCCTCTCCAGAGTGGCTCAACTCTGGAGAAGTTGACCATCACTTGCGAATCCTTCTCACTCCTCGGAGCGCCGAACACTGAGAGGCACATGCGACACAGGTATCCGGAGACTTGTTCTCACCCACCTGTGCCCACCCCAACTCCACCTCAATACTCGGTAAAAGCACAATCATCGCGGGCCAACACCTAGAGTACTCGTCGTGGAGGTACGTGCGATCGGGCCTCCAGGAGTCGGCCTAACACCCGGCCCACGGATCCACACCAACACCACTTCTTTCGTCCGAAGTGATGGATCCCTGAGAACATGGAATTAAAACACTCCACGTCCTCAAATTGATCCGATCCTACTGTTTGGGACGCCGAAGCGTCCCATTCTCTCGCTATTCCGGATCTTGCCCTCACAACGAACCCCCATAATCCATAATTGAGACTAATGCCACTTACAACCGTCGTTGAGGACCGGACGATTTACATCCGCTCGACTCCAGTGCCTGTCACCGACTGTCCCGAAATCTACTAGGGCCTTCTCCCCCTACTCCCAACATCTCAGCGGCGATGGGTCATCCGTTACCCCACCACCGCCAATCAGCTCGATGGCAATCGAGGGGTCGCTAGTCCTCTCACCTAGCCGTTGGTCCCTAGTCTAAGTCGATAGCGCCTCTAGAATCGCCCAGTTGGAACGCCAGTACGTTGGCCCGTTTCCCCCAAACACAGCTGGGCGAGTTTCTAGATAAGGCGACAGGGTATCGACAGCCTCTCTATAATGTTCAGAAGCATGGTTNTAGTCTAAGTCGATAGCGCCTCCAGAATCGCCCAGTTGGAACGTCAGTACGTTGGCCCGTTTCCCCCAAACACAGCTGGGCGAGTTTCTAGATAAGGCGACAGGATATAGACCGCCTCTCTATAATTAGAAGCATGGTTTCACCCAAACCATGCCTCTTGGCATTATTTGATTGGTCTATTCACCTCACGCGCAGTTCACTTAAACCGCCGTTCGATGTCACTCTCATCTCTCGCTCAGCTTCTTCAGCTGGCGTTAGATGACGCTCTCTCTCTCTCTGTCCCTCACTCGAACCATTTTTAACTCATGGGTTTTCGTGTTGGTAAAACAGTTTACCGTAACGAGAAAATGTCGTTACATACCTCCCTCCTTAGGAGAGGTTTCGACCCGAAACCTATACTTTCATGCTTCAAGCCGAAATCTCCTGGAGTAACTCATCTTCCAACTCTTCGGTCTGTAGGTCGTCCCCGGCTTCCTTATAGGGCTTCATGTCCACTATTGAGGTGCCTTTTGGATTACGACCCGCTAAGTCAGAAACTTCGTAGAAGTTTCTGGAATGCTTCTTGGTGACTACGAAGGGTCCATTGAATGCTTTATACAATGACGCTGAGCGATGCTTGGCAGCATTGGACAGTTCGTGGTTGCGAACTAATACTAGTTCACCGACCTCGTATTCACCGGCTCTTCGGCGCAAGTTATAGGCTTGTGCCTGTCTATCATTAGCTTCGGCTAACGCATGTCTGAACGGTAGCCTCAGGGTATCATGGCGTTTCATACGTCTGACCCATGAGGCTGTAGGTGTCTCTTCGACTTCCACGTCGCCTTCTATCTTTCGTCGCAGTGAGTTTGCGGGCTCTGGTTCTCGGCCAAAGCTTACGAAAGCAGGTGTGGCTTTCAGAGAACTGTGTTGGGCTGTATGGTATGCAAATCTAAATGCATCCAAATGGCAATCCCAATCACAGTGGTCTGCTTCCACATACGCTCTTATCATCGCCTTAAGCGAACGGTTCTCTCTCTCGGTGGGGTTCGCTTGCGGGTGATATGGGGGCGTCGTTCGATGCTTCATGTTGGTTGAAGCAGCGAGCTCTTTCAAGTCCTTATTTACGAACTCGGTACCATTATCGGTTAGCAATTCTCTAGGAGTTCCCCATCGATAGATGATGGTCTCCTCAAGCGCTTTCCGTATCGTCGCTCCCGTAGCTTTACGCAAAGGACGAATTTCTATCCATTTCGTGAAAAAGTCTTANGGTTGCTCCCATAGCTTTACGCAAAGGACGAATTTCTATCTACTTAGTGAAGAAGTCTTGGATCACCAGAATGTACTGATGGCCTGCTTTACTTCGCATAAACGGTCCCATTATGTCCGCCGATATTCTAGACCATGGTGTCTCGATTGGTCGACGTCCCATTTGTCTTATCGGCGATTGTTGCTGCACTTTGCAGCGCTGACATTCGTGACACGCACCTACATAGGCCATCACGTCTTCGAACATCGCTGGCCAATAATATTGTGTGGCCAGGCGTTGGCAGGTCTTATCGACACCTTGGTGTCCGGCTTGCGGCAAATCGTGGCATTCCTCAATGGCTCCACTGCGTAACTCTCGAGGGAGAACTAATTTCCACTCGTTCAAATGCTCATTGTCTACCGAAGCGAAAGTGTTCGGTTTGAGGTGGTGCAATAATCCTTCAGAGATTTTCCACNCATTCCTCAATGGCTCTACGGCGTAACTCTCGAGGGAGAACTAATTTCCACTCGTTTAAATCCTCATTGTCTACCGAAGCGAAAGTCTTCGGTTTGAGGTGGTACCATAATCCTTCAGAGATTTTCCACGTATGGTATTTCTCTGGGACTCTCTCTACGTCTCGACAGCGGCGTAGATACCATTCATCTTTGGTATCTAGCGCGGTTGTCAGTAGATCTGTCGCCCCTTCCGGAGCGCAGGACAAGGCGTCAGGCACGTGATGTAACGCGCCCTTTCGATGTACGATTTTGTAATCGTACTCCATCAGCCTCAGATTCCATCTCGCGAGTCTACCGGCGGGGTCATTCATATTATGAAGCCACCTTAGACTGCTGTGGTCCGTGATTACCGTGAAGGGATAACCCTCCAAGTAACACCGGAACTTTTTGACGGCCCATACGACCGCTAAACATTCCTGTTCAGTAACTGTGTACTTTCTCTCAGGGTCTGTCAAGGAACGGCTGGCGTAGGCTATTACCCGCTCTTGTCCGTCTTGTACTTGTATCAGCACTGCGCCTAGCCCTACGCTACTCGCATCCGTTTGCAGAGTGAACTGTAGCGAGAAATCCGGGCATGTAAGTATTGGAGCCGACGTGAGGTGCTTTTTCAGCGCCTCAAAGGCTTCCCCCTATTCTGTTTCCCAAACCCAGGGTTGTTTCGTCTTGGTTAGACGCGTCAAGGGTTGAGCCACAGTTGCAAATTCTGGTATAAATCGTCTATACCAGGAGGCCATTCCCAGAAACCGACGAACCTGCTTGAGATTCTTAGCTACTGGGAATTCTACGACTGCCGACGTTTTGTGTGGGTCGACTTGCAATCCTTCGCTGTTCACTACGAATCCGAGGTATTTTATCTCGGACCGACAGAACACGCTCTTTTCACGATTTATGCTTAAACCGTGGTCTCTCAATTTATCGAGCACTTTTCCCAGCCACTTTAGGTGTTCCTCAAATGTATTGGACACGATAATGATATCGTCCAAGTACACGAAGACGTGGGAGTACATTTCTGGACCAATGATCTCATCCAGGGCTCTCTGTGGAAGTTTGCAGGGGCGTTCCTCAAGCCATACGGCATGCGTTCGAACTGAAAGAACCCTCTTCCAGGTACCGTAAAAGCAGTGATCTCTTTCAAGTCCTCTGCTAACGGAATCTGCCAATACGCCGCGCTCAGATCGAGCGTTGAGATATAATTGGCTTGTCTTAACTCGTCAAGGATGCCGGTCATGTTTGCTACCGGATATGCATCCTTTTTCGTGACCTCATTCACCCGACGGAAGTCGATACAAAATCGATACTTCCCGCTGGGTTTCTTCACCATGACGACCGGGCTGTTCCAGTCGCTTGCTGCTGGTTTGATGATGCCGGCTTTTAGCATATCATCAACTTCTTTCCACATCGTTAATTTTAAATGATGGGAGGCTAATCTGACCCTTTGTCGAATCGGCTCGTGGCCTTCAGCATCGATTTTATGGGATGCTAGTTTGGAAATCGGGGGACTTCCTTCTATCACTGGAATCTTTTCATCCAGAAGCTGTTGGAGCTGGCTCTGTTGCCCTTCTCCAGGCGTCTTTAGACCATTGCACACTGTTATATGGCAGGCCCTCTCGACTGCTGCAAACTTGAAAGACTCTTCAGGTTTATCTCTGAAGAATCAGGACTGATCAAAGAAATCTATGACCATTCGAGCTTCTTTCAGAAAGTCTAATCCCAGTATGAAATCTTCAGATAGCGAGGTCATCCAAAGGTTTCCACTGTGACTACTCTTCCTCCTAATACCAAAGGGGTTTCGGAGGCTTCTTTCACCACTTCCAGTTGGCTATTCGCCACTAGAACTCTTCTAGGTGGAATTGTTTTCGCGCTAATGCCTAGGTCGCTCAGCAGCTCTATCCCCGCCTCTCCTGCGAAAGTGCGAGACTCTCCCGAGTCGACTAGACCGCGGATTTTTCTTCCGTGTATTTCAATATCCACGTGAAAAGCAAATGTTTTGCCTTCTTTCATGGCCTGCCTCACGAACTCCAAATTAGGGTCCATTTCTGGCGAAACTAATTTCAAGGGGTCCATCATGGATTCTAGAGTGAGGCTATCACTCCTATTTCCATCTCCGGATTCTTGCGTCACTGTATCGGGGCTTCTTTCTTCCCTCTCTCCAGTTCTTTTAATCTCAGTGCCGTCACTTTCTGCTGAGATTGTTTCCGCCCTGGCTTCCGAGACGGACTCCTCAGTCTCTGGGATTATTATCTCCCTTGCGACCGCGATTTCTGAGTTTCCCGGCGGCGTAGACGTCGGTGGGTCCTTTACGCTGCCGGCTCGGCGTTTCTCGGATTGCACCTCAGGCACTGTGGGAAATGCACGTCTTTGTTGCCACATACGTAGCAAAACACTGTCCTCGGGCCCGTGCAGATATGCCAGGAGTGTCCTCTCCGGTCGCAATTGAAGCACCTGATGCCCTATGGGTGTGAACGACTGGCGCCAGGTCTGGCATAGCCAGTATCTCCACCCCTCCCTGAAGAGGCACCACGCCCTTGCAAGGCGTGTGCCACTTCCAACTCCTCGAAGAAAATGCTTTCCTCGTGATCTCTCCCTGTAGGCTCTGCGTCCTCTTCTGCTGTGGTCATTGACTTTAGGGTTGCTCTCTGAGTGTTCCTTTGGGCCTTGGGGCTTCGATAGGCGAAGCTGGGGCACAGGGATTCCTCTGGCTGCCTTCTCTAACGCCTTCAACGTTGCGTTCGCACTCAGGTTGAAACCTATCCTGAACTTAGGTAACGTATTGTGGTACATATACGTTAGCTTCTGTTGCTCAGGCCATTCTGGGTCCGTCCTGGCAAGAGACCCTTCAAGTTGGCTACGAATTGAGCCACGGGTTCATCCTCGCCTTGACGGCGGCTAGCTATTTCTTCGTGGAGCGCGACTTGATAGTCCAGCTCCCCAAAGTTCTCTCTGAATGCGTGGCACGCATCCTCCCATGAATATAACTCCACCTGGCGATACCAGTTGAGTGCACCGCCCGTTAGGCAACCTCTCAGGACTCCGAGAAGATCAGTTTCTCGGATACGGAGTGTCTTCATGACGTCATCTACTCGGGATATGAAATCTTCCACATCCTCGTCGGGTCGTCCTGAGAATTCGACTCCCCACTTTTTTAACGCCTCAAGAGCTTTCTGGGCGTTGAGATAATTTTCCCTGCGATGTCGATATTCGTACTCGCTACTCTCGTCTGAGGAAGATCGATGATGCCTCATTCGGGACGTGGACTGCCTCTCCTGCGCGAATGGCAACCTCCTCGGTGGGATGGGTTGACGTACGGTTTCCTCTCGGGTTCTCCTCCGGAATTCTTCCTGAGGAACCGTCGCTTCAGGAGCTACAGGCATAGGCCCGATTCGGTCTCGTAACTCTCTGTCGAGGCGTTGTACCCTGGCCAGTAGCTCTGCTGTGGTAGGGGTCGCCTCCGTCACTCTCACCCCAGGTATGTCTCCCGTAGGTGTCGTGGTGCCACTAGCATTCCTGCTGCTTTTACCACTCGTTTTGCTTCCTGGTGGCCTTCCTCTTTTGCGAGGGTGTGCCACCTGGGCCTGCGTCTCGGCTGCTTTTATCTGCTCCTCGAGGGCTTTGGTCTGTTCCAGGAGTGCTTTTAATGCAGCCTGGTTTGCGGTCTCCTCGCCTTGTTCATTGGGCGTCCCTGTTGGGGTATAGAATTTCTCGTTCCCCAGTGTAAATGGCTCCTTCGGGAGTGGTAACCTCCCCTCCTCACTGCTTGGAGCCACTCTTCGCTTTCCGAGCTCGGACTTCGTCTCTTTTTCGGAGAGATCCTCGTCCTCGCTCCTCTGCTCGTTATTTCCCCTAGGGGCTAGCCACGGGTTCCTAACGCTACTAGGTCCGGACGCGTCATCACCCCTCCCTGGCGATGTTCTGTCCAGTCTCCCTTCTCCTCTCGAGTCACCCACTGATTCTGTGTGCGTCTCGAGTTCACTTTTCCCAATTTTCTTTAACTTTTCAGTCAACTGGGGATCGATCTTCGGTGCCATCTTTGCAACGAGAGAGTTTCTCTGTTTGAGTCGCAGGTGTATTGCACCTAGTGCCTCGGGGCAGAAAAGAGGCCGACTCGGGCTTCTGCAGCTCCTTTTATACCCGTTTCGCAAGAGTGGGGGGTTTCTCCCCACTCCTGGACCCGTCTCTGATCGCACTCTCTATTCCGGATCGTGTTTCTGTTGCTGGGGCCTTCTGGGGTCCCAACTTTTGTTAAGATTCTCCTATTTTCCCTGAGACTATCGCTAGGCCATCTAGTCGCTACTTCAGGTAGAGAAAAATTTGAATTTTCGCTCTTCCTGTCGATGGCGCCCTCTGTTTTGGGCGTCTTTCCATCGCTTATTCCTTCTAGGCTTTTTCGTTTTTCAGTGATTCCCCTAACGACCTCACTAGATTCGCTAGTATTATTTCCAGAATGAGAAAAAAATTCAAATTTTTCTCCTTCTGGCGCTTTTTTTTCAATTTTCCCGCAAGAAATCCGTTCTCTCGGCCTTGAATCGGAATTTAGGCATGGTGGCGCCATCTATTGGCTTCTCCTTCTCGGGAGTGTTACCATCCGATGCTGTTCCATCCGCCGGCCTTTTCTCGTCAGTCGGTAACTCCTTCTTTACCGACTTTCGACCCCTCTCGGTGCTTTTACCGACCGTTGGGATTTACTTGTGTCAGTCGGCCGAGACGTTAGCCCGTTACCGACCATTTCCTTCTTCGGGGAGACGCTAGATGGCGCCTACTACCCGCTTTACGTGTTCTAACACTGCACGTGGTAGAACACGTGCATTTCTGGGGTTATTTGTGTGGGGCTTTCGCCCCTAACTCTCGCCTTCTGGACTTTTCAGCCCATTCAGCGCCCTTTTTCTCGATTTTTGTGGTCTTTTCAGACCACGTTCGAGTGTCCACTCATCCTTTCTCAGGATGCCTTCGGGATCCTGTGGTCTTTTCAGACCACTTTCCCCCCTTGCTCCTCAGCCTGTAACAACAAAAAAAAATATGCGGGCAACAAAAAGCATCAAAAAAAATTTTCGCCCTGGGAAAAAAAACGTGCGGCGGCTGTCACAGCCTTCCCCACCCACTTCAGGTGGTCTTGGCCCCATCCTTGCCAGTTGAGGATTTCATTTTTCCCTCGTGGCCGCTGAGGGTGAGTCTCTGCGCCTTTCGACGCAGGTTCCTCATCTCCTTCCTCCTCGCCCTGGCTTCCTCGGACCCTTTCGGTCCCTTCGTCTGCCGGGGCGTCGCCTTTCTTGCGTCTCCCGAGGTGGGCGGGGCCGAGGGCGGCGCTCTCTTCTCCCACTGCCTCTTCATCGCCGCCTCCATCGCCTTCAGAACTTCCCTGGGGATGTTCCGTTCGAACGGGATCCAGGGACCCCTGGCCTTCTTGTCGGCTTAGCACGGGATGCAGTCTCTGGTCTCCTTCCCCGGCCGTCCGTACCTCCAGCAATAGGTGGTGAGGAGTTCAGGGCAGTCCTTGCCACTATGCCCCGGTTTTTTACAGTTCCAGCAAAGCCTTGCTGGTGCAATTCGGGGACGGCGTCTCTTAATCTCGAGGTTTTCCTCGTGATGGGGATTTCCGTCGAGCTCGGATGTCCTGGTGACACTCCCACTCCTCAGGCATCTTCCTCTTCGGAATTCTCATTCCGGGGGAAACTCCTGCTGGTCCCTCGCCACCGTGCTGTAGCACCTGGAGGCGGATCACCCTTTCCTTCCTCGCGGAATCCGGGTCGACTGGGCGTTGGAGCCCTTTTCCCCTTTTCTTTCCCGCTTTCTGGTCTGCCTGGGCCCTCGGCGGTGTCGGGGTATCCGACGACGTCGAAGGTCCCCGGTTAACCATCGGCAAGATCTGCTCGGCCATCTTGGCGAGGAACTGAGGGCTCTTCACAAGCGCCTCAGCTATTGCCCTCGCCAGGGTAGGGTTGGCTTCATCAGGGGAAAACGACTCCCCCGCCCCTTCACCTCTCTCCGGCACGGGTGTTTCTCCTCGAGAGGACTCCTCCGTCTCCCTCGCTTCCTCTGGAGTAGGCCCCGTCGGAGGAGTTGAGATGAGCACCGTTGTGGTCACCTCCTTCTGCAAGCCCACCTCCATCGGCTCTTCCGGATCCGTCCCCATAATTTCCTGGAGATCCTCCAGCGCTGCCGCCTTCAGCTCCCAATCTGGAATGTGTAACTCCAGTAATTCGGGTATGATCAAATTCGTGTCGCCCTGCAGAGACTCGGATTCGATACCTTTATCTTCCTCGCCAGGTCGTACCTCGTCGAGGGTGTCTTTCAACCCCTGGGGATTGCACCTACCGTTCAGGGCTTCCTCGGCCGTCGACACGACCTTCTCCACCAACTGCTCGAGGATCTTATCCTTCGCCATACTTCTCAGCTGCCACGTGCACTGATCCACTTTTCACGAAGAGCACTTCCAAAAATTCCTTCCGCACTGTGTGACGGTTGAAACGGAAAAGAGCTTGCCTCGTGGTCAGCTCCCTGAATTCGTGAAAATTCGGGGGTCGGGGATTAAGGGCGCATCTCGATTAAATCGATCGCCACAGGTGATCCCCCCTGGTGACATTCGATCTATATTTGTATATGGGCGCACTCTTTTAAATACCTCAGATGACCTGTCAATCACAGGTATTTTAAACTTTCGCCCCTTGACTCGGCCCGTCAAGTGGCGCGCCCCTGCGGATGGAATCTCCACTTCTGAACACCGTCGGTCGGTAACGTTACCCCCGGAGGAGTGACTGTTGTACCAACCGAGCGATAATTCAGCTTCGGTTAATTATTTTCTGTTTTTCCCGTTTCTTTCGATATTTTCCCATCGGAAAAAGCCCCTCTCCGGCTCCTAGGCCATTCCTCCCCCGGGTGAATGAGGAAAACAGCGTTCGGCGCAACGGAAAAGGCTCTCTCGGAGGGGAAAATCGATGCTTTCGCTTTTCAGCGGAGGAGAATTATCTCGTTACCTCACGATCATTCTCCCCGGGTGAATGAGAGAACGAGGTCATGAGTTTCGGAGAACCTCTCCTCGCCATGAAATCTCGCACTTCCGGATTCCTTTGGTTTGCACGAAAGGAAAAATCCGCCACTCTCGGGAAAATTGTTTATTAATTTTTCCCCGGTTTATTCCTGGGATAATTTATTTTTCCTTCGGGGGAAAAGTGAAATTTTTCCCCCGGATCACCACTAGGATGATTTCTTCTTCTCATTTCTGAGGTTCTCGTACTCCGTTTTGGCGTGGCCCCACGTCGGGCGCCATTTTGTAAAGGCTTTTTTGCCGGTACTCCACCAGCAAATATCCCAAACTATTTTGGGCATCTTCTCTATCGTTCAATTAAGTCGGGCGCCAGCTGGATTTTCACGGAAAATCCGACGGTAAACCGGCCTCAGAGGATAACTCGTCTACCCTGAAGACTTTTCGTGGCGGGGCTAACAATGCCGAGCCAACATCAGCGTAAAACGGTAGAGTGGGCGAGGTTCACCATACTAGTAGTATTTCACTCGATCGCTCCTCGTCGTTTCATCCGAGAGACTGCGATTAAGCGTATCTTCCAGGAGCTATTCCCCCATGTATCTTTCGCCGAGGATGTTTCCATTCCACTGACGTATTCCTTTCCTCTCCAGAGTGGCTCAACTCTGGAGAAGTCGACCATCACTTGCGAATCCTTCTCACTCCTCGGAGCGCCGAACACTGAGAGGCACATGCGACACAGGTATCCGGAGACTTGTTCTCACCCACCTGTGCCCACCCCAACTCCACCTCAATGCTCGGTAAAAGCACTATCATCGCGGGCCAACACCCAGAGTACTCGTCGTGGAGGTACGTGCGATCGGGCCTCCAGGAGTCAGCCTAACTCCCGGCCCACGGATCCACGCCAACACCACTTCTTTCGTCCGAAGTGATGGATCCCTGAAAACATGGAATTAAAGCACTCCACGTCTTCAAAGTAATCCAATCCTTCTGTTTGGGACGCCGAAGCGTTCCACTCTCTAGCTGTTCCGGACCTTGCCCTCACAACGGACCCCCATAATCCATAATGGACTAATGCCACTTACAACCGTCGTCGAGGACCGGACGATTTAAATCCGCTCGACTCCAGTGCCTGTCACCGAATGTCCCGAAATCTACTAGGGCCATCTCCCCCTAGTCCGAACATCTCAGCGGCGGTGGGTCATCCGTTACCCCACCACCGCCAATCAGCTCGACGGCAATCGAGGGGGCGCTAGTCCTCTCACCTAGCCGTTGGTCCCTAGTATAAGTCGATAGCGCCACTAGAATCGCCCAGTTGGAACGCTAGTACGTTGGCCCGTTTCCCCCAAACACAGCTGGGCGAGTTTCTAGATAAGGGCGACAGGGTATCGACAGCCTCTCTATAATGTTCAGAAGCATGGTTTCACCTAAACCACGCCTCTTGGCATTATTTGATTGGTCTATTCACCTCACGCGCAGTTCACTTAAACCGCCGTTCGATGTCACTCTCATCTCTCGCTCAGCTTCTTCAGCTGGCGTTAGATGTCGCTCTCTCTCTCTGTCCCTCACTCTAACCATTTTTAACTCATGGGTTTTCGTGTTGGTAAAACAGTTTATCGTAACGAGAAAATCTAGTTACAGAACTCAACTTACTAGCTGTCATCAAGCCTATTACTGAGAGGTTGCAGAAACTGGAGAATCAGGAGAGAGGGTCCAGTGGTCTTCCCCCAGCCCTTGAGAAGGAGTTTGGAATTGTGAAGAGGAGGTTGGAATCACAGGAGAAGCAGCTGAGAGCGAGCAACATAGTCATTAGAGGAGTTTCTGCTGTTGAGACACTTTCGCCTTTAGAACTAATTCAGGACTTTCTGCTGACCGAATTCCAGCTGAAGGAAGTCCATTTGGAGGTAGCTGCCGTAGGTAACAACTCCACAATTTACAAAGTCAAACTCTTGAACTAAAAAATTAAGGAACAAATTATGAGGAGCAAAGCAAAACTAGCTTTCTCCTCCACTTCCAGCCCAGTATATATCGATGCTGATCTCACTCCCTACGAAGCCGAAATAGCCAGGAAGATCCGGCAAATAGCCAAGACCTACAGGGACCAGGGTAAGAAGGTCAAAGTAGGGTACGCAACACTGCAGGTAGATGGTGTCTGGATGTATCGGAATCACTGAAAGGATATTCTGGAGGAACGTCCTCACCGCAACTCAGGTAAGCAGCGTCCACGTAACACTACACAGACATCCCAGTCTGGGACTCCTACTCGTTACTCAAAAAACCCAAAAAACTAATTACCTTCACCTCGGCACCTTCTACTTTCTTAAAGTTCTTCAATGTTTATGGCCTCAGTAATCTCAGCATTAATGATTTTAAGGATGAAATCCCTGTGTATGGCCTTGGAGAAACATGGGCCATGTGGGAGATGCCTTTTTCGATACCTCCTTCACTACAGCACTACCATAAGTTTTGGTCTCCAGGTGGTGAATCCTATTCTACACCCCGAGCTTATCGAAGCCACCCCCTGGTGGATTTTCTTCCGCATACGTACATCAGCTTGGAATGCCTTAATTGGAATATTTAACCTCAGGCCTAAAATAGAACTGGGTCATATTTTGGATCTGTTACAACTCACTTTGACTGATTTAAAAGCTAAACACGAAGGTGATCTACTGATCCTCGCGGGAGATTTTAACATAAGAACTGCTGAGCTCACTGAGGATTTTGATTCTGAGTTATTTGACCCCACCTCATTGAACTCTCACAGGATCTCCGGCGACAAGGACATAAAGGACAAAGCAAGGAGTAACACTTTCATAAACTTCATGGCAGCAAACGAATTTTTAATTGTGAATGGAAGGTCGCCGGGGGACACCACAGGGAGAGTCACGAATACTCGATGGTTCACTACTGTAGATACTGCCTGGATCGACATTAGAACTTTGGATTATTTAATGGATTTTCGTATCGTCCTAGACCTTTTTGGATCTGATCACCTACCATTTTTCATAAAATTGAACACTGGACATCACATTATTGAACAAGAGGGGGCGCCAGCCCTTGTAGAATATTTCTCTGGAGCTGAAGGCCGCCACACACGAAACGGTGCTCAGCCGACACATGGTACTATCTCTTTCAAATGAAAGCCAGAAGAGAATGATGCTTTTCTTGATTCTATATTGAAGTCTGACAAGTTTTACATCAACTTTGAGCACAACTCAGTTGATACCCTGAATGACTCACCAGTATCTGCCGTTTTTGAAGCTGCTGACCTCTCTTCCATGGTCAAATCGTCCACGACTTGCAAATCAGTCTGTAAGCTTAGAAAACCATGGTTTGATCGGGAATGTGCCTCTAGGAAACAGAATCTGAGGAGATTAGGCAGAAATCTTGCTCGACACGCCGATTCTTTCGACTTATTGAGAGATTTTGAGGGAGCAAACACAGGATTCCGTCAAACGATTGATCAGAAGAAGCTAGCTCACAAAACTGAAATCGTCACGCGTTTTGCCAACGTACACAACACAACAAGGAGTTCTGAAGCGTATTCCAGGAGAATAGGACGAGGCAGCCGAGAGAAGAGCACATCACGGAGTATCAGTGGAATAGTTTCCTGAGGGAAACGTATCCACCCAGAGTTCTGACGGTGATAGTACTGTCTGACTGGATTAACCCAGAACTGGATGCTGACTTTACTGAACTGGAGCTCCAGTCAGCCCTGGACAGTGCTAAACCTGATAAATCCCCAGGGGCGGACAGGATTCCTCACTCCTTCCACAAGCAGCTACCTTCTGGGTGGAAATCTTATTTGCTCGGTGTCTTGAATAAAATTTTCAACTCGGGAGTGGTTCCGACTTCCTGGACACAGATAGTTGTCTCCATGATATTCAAGAAGGGCGACCAACTGGACCCACTCAACTACAGAGGAATTGCCTTGGTAAACAACATCACAAAGATATTTATCCAGCTGATCAATTCAAGACTCTACAGATGGGCCGAGGACATGGAAATAATTCCTGAGGAGCAGGCGGGCTTTCGGAGGAGGGGAGAGATGGACAACATCTTCACCCTGTAGGCAACTATTCAATCTCGCATTAGACTACAGGGAAGGAGAGTATATGCTCTGTTTGTGGACTTCCGAAGAGCATTTGACTCAGTCCCTCATCTTTCCCTCTGGTCTAAACTCGATAAACTTGGAGTCAGCTCTAAGATCCTCAAAGTAATTATCGATCTGTATTCCAGGGCAAGCATGGCGATCAAGACAGCTTCTGGTTTATCGGAGGGAGTTGACGTCAGCGAAGGAGTTCTCCAGGGGGAAAAGTTAAGCACATTACTTTTCAACCTCTACCTGTCGGACATCGTAACTTACTTCAGATCCCGCGGTGCTGAGGGAACTGATCTCTCCTCGACCGTTGACCTCCTCATGTTGCTTTACGCTGACGATTTAGTCATTCTGGCGGCTTCTCCCATCGACTTGAAGAGGAAACTGGTAATCCTGGGTGAATACTGCGAGGAAAACGGCTTGACGGTCAACATCTCAAAGAGGAAGGTTGTTGTCTTTAGGAAAGGTGGACGAATCCCTCAAAAAGCTCATGATTTCTCTCTAAATGGTAAGCCTGTTGAGATTGTCAGCAAGTACACCTACCTGAGTGTCACTCTAGCTTCGAGATCTTATGCAGCCCAGTGACTATTGACAGTGCAGTCAGGAAAGCCAAGATGGCTACCTCCGCCTTCCTCACCACACTGTCCAAAATTCGTGCTGATTGCTAGTCTGGCATGACCAGGATCTACCAGAGTGTCGTAGCTTCCACACTCCTATACACCTCATCGATATGGGCTCTGAGGGATTTGGATGCGCTTGAGGTCGCTGAGGTGGACTTCCTGAAACGCCTTCTCATGCTGTCACGATCTACTGCCGGATACCGGGTGCGACTAGAAACTGGTGCTGATATGATAGCTCTGTCGGTCATTAAACAAGCGTTACTCTGGATTTTGAAGATCCTGAAAATGCCTCCTCAACGTCCTCCTAGAGTCTGCCTAACTCGATTCGTGGAGATTACCATGTTTCAACTGAATTCTGCATCCTCTGCTGAGTCTCGATACAACTGAGTGGAACAACTGAAGGAACTACTGCTCCTACTACAGTGTGAGGACATATGGAGCAACATGTGCCATGAGTACTGGGAACGAAGAGTTCCTGAGATCTTGGAAAAGCTGAAATCTTACCTCAGGTTCCAGGATCTCCAAAGGTATGAAGCGAGCTCCTCTGTCTCGATCAGATTGCCAAGACAGGCCTCTGATAATTTCCTGCCTTTTTACCCTCCCAGAATGCCGATGGTGCTCATTAGAGCTGAAGCACAGATCAGAACGCACTCTAGGCGCTCGAAGAGACTCATTCTGAACAGGACGATATATGACATCGACACCGAGTTGACCTGTTCACTCTGTAGTTTGCTAGTCACGGAGTCCTGGGCGCATATCATATTGAAATGTCCCTTCTATCTGCCGTATCGTCTACACTATCTTCCTGAAGTGTTGGACCCAATGGGACTATTGGACACTGAACTCCTAACCCAGCTACTGAACGCGAACGATTTTGAATCCTTCAAAAACTTTTATTGCTTCATCAAGAAGAGTTTTCAACTCAGAGCTACTGAAATCCTTTAAGCTTTCCGGGACCACTTGTCTTGTTTTTCCCTAGCTCAACGAGATTCATACGTTTTATGTCTTATCTCTAAATGATTCGTTAATTGGTTGCAGGTTGTCGATATGTCCGCTGTTACTACCAATACTCGGACGCTGTGCAGTCTTAACATTTTTGCGTATGCGTTTTCACTGATTTGAGCCTCCAAGCTTCATTCGATTGCAAGAGTTGCCATACTGATTCTAATCCACCTCGCTTTGTTAATATTACAATTATGTATGTGCTTTAATACTTTTTAAAAATATTTTTCTACTACACATGTACATCTTAGAACTCCCTTGTAAAAACTGATACCAGGTATCTAAATTACAATAAACGATTCATTCATTAATCGGCGGATTTTTCAATCCTTCAAAACAATACAATAATTGGCAGTGTCGAAATAACGCTGAATAGATGCCGAATGAATAATAGGCTACGAATAATTGGAATTATCCGGGAATTACCTTTCCTTAACTGAGAGGGGTGACTTTTCCTGCATTTAAAGAGGTAGACTATTGCGAAGCGTTGTGGACAGTCTCACACAAAACTATTAACTTCAATTGTCCTGACAAATATTTCGAACTCAAAAGAAAGTTTACGAGTGGAAGAAAGTGTTATTGTGAGAGTATACATAATAGCCTCGAGTGAATTCATTTCTTGGTGAGGAAATTGCGAATTTAACCAAGGATCCATATAAAAAAATGATATACAGGGTGTTTCAGAAGTACGTAGACATCTGAACACCCTAGGATCAGGGGGTGATTCTGAGCAGAAAAGTCCTCTTGCACTTTTTGATCAGACTCACCCCTAAAAAGTTATTGGCAATTAAGGGTGGGCCAATGGGGAGGGATTTTTAAGCGGGCGCACCTCCATGTGATATGCAGCATATGTGTGTGTGCCCGCCCTACCATTCTACGAGACAAAAGAGCGGAACGATATAGCGCTCTCTCTCTCTCTCTATCTCTGTCTCTGTCTCTCTCTCTCTCTCTGTCTCTCTCTCTCTCTCTCTGTCTCTCTTGCTCTGTCTCTCTCTCTCTGTCTCTCTCTCTCTGTC